>NW_009623984.1:2868-3175 GCF_000690535.1 Cariama cristata | reverse complement strand
AAACCTGCCGGGGGCTGTTAGAGTGAAAGGGCTGTCTGGTGAAAAAATAACTAGAAAATGGAGCTACCCCCTTTGGATTCAGCTTTGAAAGCAGACTTTAGTCTTACACGCGAGCCCCTTCATCTGTTACAGCTGAATTAAGGACAGGCATAGACTGGACCAGACAAAAGAAGAGCTTCCAGGGCCAAAATCTGGACCCACTGAAAGGAAAGGCAAAATTTCCATTCCCGCCGACAGGCCCATCCTTTCTAGCTCACAGGGCATCTACGCCAGCCGCACGCTGCTGTCACCCAGCAGAGCCCGAAGG
>NW_009623984.1:1285-2779 GCF_000690535.1 Cariama cristata | reverse complement strand
ATTCCCTTTTTTTTTTTTGGCAGCCCTGAAACCTGTTTAACAGCACTCAGCATCAAAGTAGGTAATTTCAGCTACCAAAGGTGCTCAGGGCTGAGCTGGGCACCCCCTGTGCCCCACGCCACTCCCCAGCCGGCTGCCTGGTCCCTGCTCTCGGCCAGGCCAGCGCTCGCTCTAGGTGACCGACAGCCACATGTCTTTGTAAAAGCATCGCAGTCTCTTGCACCTGGGTTTGCTCTGTGTTGCGAACCAAACGGCCGTGGACACCGCACCGTTCCCCGGCCGTGGGCAGCTGGGCCCAGCTGCCGAAAGCCTTCTGTCCCAAAGGAGAGGCCCATCCCAGCCAAAGCAGCTCTGCCGGCAGCAGCACGCCTGCTGCTTCCAAACGCAGCGATGTGTGTGTGGGACCAGGGCAAAACCAACCTGGCTGTGTGAAAAGCCGTAGGAAACAGGACCCGTGCTCTTGTCCTTCTGTAAAGTGCTGCTCAAGTGGGACCAATGACTATGCTAATGGGTACAAATAATAAACATAATAAAATACACCTGTTACATGAACCATCCAGCAGATCAGTCATCCTCTTGCTCAGCTGTGTCACTACCATTGTGCAAAGAAAAAGCAGCAAGTGCAAAATAGAGACAGTGATCCGATTAATGTAACATAAATAATGTGACAGCCTGAAACGCCACAGAGCATCCCGGTGTCAGCGTGCCACCCGAGGCACTAAAATGTTTCCCAGACAATCCTCCACAGCAACGTGCCATGGCCGAGACGAGCGTTGGCGCTGTGCTGCCGCTCGCCGTGCCCTGTCCCTTGCCCACCAGTGCGGACACACCGGGCCAGGAGGCTGCATGACACCTCGCCGCATCCACTAACAAACCAGGGGCTTAAAGACGGTAACACATCCCCGACGCTGCTTCCTCCTTCCCATCTTTCAGCTGCTGAAGCAAACAGCATGGCACGGCCCGCGGCAGGTTTGTGCCCCGAGCGGGGCCAGCAGCTCAGCTCCCCGGTTGCAGGCACTGCCTGAGTGGGCTGCTCTCCTGTCTGCTTGTAGAGTCGGAGTTAGGCAAACCCAGGACTTGCTGAGCTGGAGTTCGCACTTGGGCTGCCCTGGGCGACAGCCCCAGCTCCAACCTGGGTAAAGATTTTATCCCCGTAAGAGGGATGCAGGCACCGTTCATAACTGGTTGATGTCCCACAGACTCTACCAGGTAAATTCCCAGCCCACTGGGAAATCAAATGAATGCAGCGGAATTCACCCCAACAGTATTCAACATTAAATATAAATGATGTTACACGCATTTCAGTTCCACGTGCCACATGACATACATGCATCAAGGGTGAGATTAACACAGCTTTTGATAGCAATTTGCAAAAATTAGTTAAAATCAATAACCAGCATGGTAATTTCAGTTTGTGGAAAGCCTCTCCGTTGGCAGGCAGAGGAATCGCTGTCCGGGGAAGCGGCCGGCAGCGGCAAGGCCTTTGGCACAAGC
>NW_009623984.1:288-1195 GCF_000690535.1 Cariama cristata | reverse complement strand
CCCCCCCCAGCCCAGGGGCGGCGCAAGCACCGTCCCCGCTGGAGACCCCTCACCCTGCGGGGAGCCTCTGAGAGCACCCGCAGCCCTTCCCCATCCTGGGGAGGGGCTCAGTGCCAAGCCGGCATTTCGGGCACCCCCTCCCTCCCCAGCCACCCTCCCACTGTTATTCTGGTACGTGCAATTCCGGGGAGATAAATACTTCAGGGCTTTAAGGGCTCTCGGAGCAAAACTGCTGCTCAAATAAAGAGGGAAAAGCTTTTAGGCACGCAGCCACCCGGGGACTCGGGCTGTTTCAGTGCTCTTAACAGGCAGGAAAACAGACACGGCGCTATATGTGTCTCGAGGCCCGCAAGGCTTTTATGTTAATGACATTTTATCACCAAACACTGGGATCTGAACCGACAGCGATGCATATGCATCAGCAGGGAGAGCCACGCCACACGCCCAGGACGTGGCTCCAAGACATGTTCTCAACAAGCTGTGAAGGAGAGAGTTTAAGCACCGAACAAAATCGGGGTATCAGAACAAGTATTTTCCAGACATCATTTACAGTTGGGAGATAAGCAGCCCCTGGGTCCCAACCTGGTTTTTTAAGCGAATCTCAAATGTGCTGCATGCATAAAGCAGGTCCTCAAAAGGTTGTGTGCTTGACCAAAAGTAGGGGGGGGGTCAAAAATAAACTTTTGGGCAGGCAGGCAGTAATTTGTCCTTTCCACCGCCTTAAACCGGAGGGGTGCTTACACGATGTTTGCAGCTCCTGGCTGCAACCGCTGCATCTGGAACTCTATTTTAAAGCAAAAGAGGTTCAGGTACTCACAGGGCTCCAGAGACAGGCTGAGGCTCAGGAGACCCACGTCAGAACCACAAGGGCTTGCGACAGAGCGGGCTGCCGGCGGCACTGGCAGGG
>NW_009623984.1:0-228 GCF_000690535.1 Cariama cristata | reverse complement strand
CCGGTTCTGCCCGGCTGACGTGGGGGTGCTGGTGGGGCGAGTCCAGCCACTGGAAAGCCGTCAGTGTCCTCTCCTCGATCCGAAACCGGCCTTCTCGCACGTACCTAAAAATAACACCGAGGAAGACTGAAATATTTATTAGCGCAGGATTGTGGAGAGGGAGCTGCAGGACGTGGAGCACGGCTGCTCGGAGCTGTGAGTCCAGCACCACCACTAACGTGTCCCTCA
>NW_009623983.1:0-9304 GCF_000690535.1 Cariama cristata | reverse complement strand
GACAAAATCACAGTTGTGTCTTCGGTGTGCGTTAATTCCGCCAGGAAAGAACAATCGGCTCTTCTTACTTATTAGAAGAAATAATATTTCTTAAGCATTGGGGGGAAATAACTAGATCACGTCTGTTCAAAAGTTTTCTAAGCGTTTTAGCCGTTCCGTGCAGAAGGCAATGGAGGGGACTAAAGGTTGCTCGTTTGAAACTGAACAGCTGTACCTGAATCTGTTTGTAGCAGGAGTAGCTTCCATGTTAAATTCTGCAACGGGCACTCCTCTGGCGGATACCTGAGGGGCAAACATAGCAGCAGGATACACCACGGAGGAGGTCCCGACCTGCAGGGACAGGGTAAAAAAAAATCACAAGTGTAGCAGGCCAGTGGCTAAACGGACAAAACCAACCCAACCCACAAGTTAAGGTCACATCTCAGAACGCTGGATGTGCAAACCAGTAAAGCATGGAAGATCCCTGCAGAAATGAAACCGAATCAATGTCTGTGTTTAGTGTCTCTGCGTATGTAGCTATTTAACATCGTGTAAGAATCAGGAATTGTTTCTCTGATGAAACCCTAAGAAGCTCGTTTGTGGATTAGAACTGTAGATGGAAAAAAAAACAACGCAGAAACACAAAATGACAGACTTTGCCTTCAGGAAAACAAAACAAGACGTTCCTTCTGTTACTTGAGATTATTCTGTGAAGGGTACACAATATTCTGAGCAAGTGTTTTGGGCAGCGATCTGGAGCCTACATGGCATGTAAACAACCTCACACAAAAAAAGCACCCCGTGATAGCAGCTAGCTACCTTCTTACAACATTTTGTCACTTTTTTTTTAAAGTGAGCATCAAAATAATTGTATTTTTCACCATTTGAGAAATTCAACAGGTAAACAGTATTAGCTAACCTCTGACACTGGAGCCTCTAACACCTGTGCACACTAAATGCAGACGGCAGGTGCCAGCTGAGTAAGATGCACACGTGCCGAACCCGCTAACTTCAGAGCAGTATACGTGCGTTTTCAAACTTCACGGTCTTTTAATGTTTTACACTTGACACTAGAGAGTCCTTCAGGGGATTTCAGTTCCCTCGGGGAAGTACAGATGCATCTCCTTTACCCAGGAGGTGCAACCTCTTTAGCATGGCTTCCCTGCCGGTTAAGAGGCTAGGTAACAAAAGCGTCGCTCACCACCAAGCAGAGGTCGCAAATATCAAGCTCCTTCTCCACCTCTGTGAGAACGTCAGGATCCAGGGTTTCACCAAACCACACAACGTGGGGACGGAGGAGCCCGTTGCAGCCGTCCTCCTCACACCTGTTTAAAAATCACAAAGGGACAGCGTTACGCTGCCGACGTGGACCTTTCAAGTTGCAAAACGGCAAAGCAGTTTTCATTCTCGTTTGGGAATGTCTAATCTGCCCTCAGTCCTTGTCCCTTCTCTTTCACAGCCCTCCCCTACCGAAGGCAGCTGATGCCATGCTACACGTGTGCTGGAAGTACACACATGCTGCCTGGTCACACAGAACGGGTTGCTGAACAGTTGTTCAACTCAGATACTTAATCATATCTTCCCCTTACTCAGCTCCTGAAATGCATGAAACTTGAAACGCAGTATGTGCTACAGACCTCGGCCTTCACCAGCTTTAACAAACCAGCCAACAGGTTTTTAAGGAGCAAGTGAACTGAAAGACAGAAGCTTCGTATCAGCCTCTATTCCTTAGGAGCCAGCTGAAAAATACGGTGGCTTCTCGCATCTGCAACTAGCTAAGGCAAAGCTGCAGCCATTATAAAAAAGCACCGTGGCACATTTAATGCCTGCAAGGGACAAAGGCAAAGTCCCACGCCTTTTTCTCCTGTGGAATGTCTCCGTGTCCTTCCAAAACTACGTGAACAGTAATAGAAGCCTTTGAGAGGCACAAAGCATGAAGAGGCAACAGCAAAACCCAAAGCGGTCCACACGTACTGAGGAAGCTCTTCAACTGGAATTGTGGCATCTTCTGTTCCAGGATCTGGAGCCCTGAAGTTACAAAGTTACATATTCAATCATACAAAGTGCACTTTATATATTAATAAAAACAGTGTTCTGTAAAGCACGCTCGCCAATCAAGGTATGTTTGCAACTTCAGCTAACTTCAGCAGCGAACTACAACCCTAAAATCCCACACACGGGACAGGCAGGCATTTGTCCAGAATTATCCCAGAGTTCAGCAACTGTAATAAGCTGGTCAGAGTCTGTCAAAGGCACAACAAATATTCCTGTAGCTATCTGAAGATCTGGTGAAATACAAAGGGGAAAAAACCTAAAAATCTATGAGCACATGCCTGTCCCACCCCCTTTTTTTTTTTAATGGTGAAAGAAGGAGGACGGCTAGAAAAAGGAGACTGAAGGAATTCTTCTGGAACTGTTTAAGTTGCAGAAATCTGGGAACTGATGCTTCCATCCTGATTGCTTCACACATCTGTACTTTGAGACCTGTAATCACGAGAATCTTACTGATGAGTTGAAGGACAAAAGCTACTAGGTTCTCAAGAGATGCAGGAGACGACAATACGTGTTATCAAGGGATGACAGTGCAATTTAAGGAATAAACATCCGATTTAATAAAAACCCTGGAAGCTGAAGAGGATGGGAGTAAACACACATTCGCAAAGAGTACAATTAGTTGATGTCCAATATGAGAGTTTCAGACCACCTGAAATTATTCAAATTAAAACATACATAATGTGCTAACTTAGAGGTGAACAGTTACTCATTCGCAGGGCTTATGGTATCATGGGCTCTCACTGAGGCTACCAAACAGTATACTTGCGTTTCAAAACAGCTGTGTAAAATTTAAGCATTAATACTACTCAAGTAAAATGGGGTGGTTGGCTGAAACTCCTGTGCCCTCCCAAAATGGCTCCTTTTCTATTGAACAGCAGACAAAGTAGAAAATACAGCGAGTTTACAAGGCAGACGAATTACCCTTTCCCGGCCAATGCGGGGCATATTGGGCTCTTGTAATTCGCAGCGACGTTTCCACAGTTGGTGCATCGAGTTTTAAATAAACTACCTGAAACACACAAAGAGAAAAGATCAGGGATCAAGCGATGGCTCTGAGGGAATGGCTGTACAAGCAAGTGGTTGTGTTTATTGCAGACAGCCTTTATTTGACTGTGAAGACTATACTTTTGCGGGTAACTTACTACATGAAGGTAACAGCTGAGCGTTAAAACCCAGCGGCATTACGAACGAGACGCTAATTTACACAGCGTGTACATGCGCTTTTGTTCAGCAGCACAAGGTGACTGGCATCACATTTAGGCACAGACCAGGCCCAGCAAAGGCAGACATGGGCCTTTCATCCAAAAGGCCGCAGTGAACAACAGCGACAGTCCCTCTAAGCTATGGTTTATCACCTTGTTCTGCCTCACGACATGAGTAATGCACAGCCTCCTAACAGTATTTCAGAGGAAAATCATTATTTTAAAATAATGCTTTTCCCCTTAAATCAGAAACATTTTCTTAAAAAAAACTACATGTGCTGGTTGACACTGCTTTGTTTTATGCAAAACTCCCCAACCCCAAGACTTCTGTAGCATTAGTAACATGCTGTAGAGACGTGCAATGTTACCAACAGTTTAAAATTGTTTCTATTTTGTAAAGAATAAGGATAATCCAAATTAAATTATACTCAAGGCTTTATCCTTGGATCCACAACCGCAAAACAATTTGTGCAGGTTTCCTGTGTCCAGATCACAAAGTAGCAGTGGGAAATCCCATTTAAACCTTTTGTGATACTTTAATTAAACAGCAGCATAGTGCTGGAAGACCAGTACGGGACTTTGTCCTGGGAGATTTCCACTCTGCGGCAGGGCCTGCGGAGCGGAGAAAGGAGGAGTGGGGGCACCCCAAAGGATGGAGAAGGGCTTCCCCACCCTCCTCCTCTCCACACCCGTGTATTTCCTCAGATCCAAAAGCCCTGCTGACCCCCTCATGCTGCACCTGCATTGGGCTCCTCTGGCACTTTGCGGGAGAGAGAGCGGGAGCGAGGAATGTTGCTAACTACAGGGAAGAGAGATGGAGCGCCACTGGGTGTAGGAGAAAAAGGTAAAGGAATCTCATCCGCTTCCAGCCCCTTCTTCTTCTTGCAGCCAAGGACTGCATAGGCGGGTCTCTGAAGGACAGGACAGGACAGGGAAAGTACCAGGGCTGGTGAGACCAGGCTTGCCAACACACCTTTTAGGGGTGGCAGTGCTGGGTCGGCACCACTGCTACCACATAGTGGAAGTCCTCCTGGATTCTTTTCCCCTTTTCTAAGCGAAATCAGCCCACTGTCACTATCCATGTGTATTCAAGTGGATCTGAGGCAAAACTAAGCAAGCGGGAAGGGAGAACCAGTTCCCGTGTACTGTTTGAATCCATTAAAAAAGAAAGATGAGAAATAAAGAGAGGCTGTGAAGTACCCAAAGCGACTTCCAAAAGAGAACAGGGAGATATTGTAAATAACTTCATGCCGGTTATCACCATTTAAAAGACAAATTTCTCCCAGTCCTCCTCCTGGCTCTCTCTCTCCCCCCAGGTTTGCTGGCCTGTAGCAGACAGGTAAGCTGATCCTTACCGTGAATTTCTAAGAGATGCTTTGTGCCTGCCTTTCTGTGTAGCTCATCAATGTTCTGAGTGATGACCACAACGCTCCTTCCTTGCTTGCTCAGTCGCCTTTCGCACTCTGCAATGGCAAGATGCGCAGGATTTGGATGTTTACTCAACATCACTTCCCGGCGGTAATGGTAAAATTCCCATACACGAGAAGGGTTTCGCGCAAAAGCCTCTGGAGTAGCCAGCTCCTGGAAAAGACAGAACAATTCATTCTACCAATGAAAGGGCAAGAAAATCCCCTCTCTGCTAGAATACTGCCGTTTACGCCGCTACCAGCATAACAAGATAACCAAAAGCAGATTATTTATAACCAGATACAGTTGACAAGAATATAGCGCAATAGCCCTTACAAGGACAAAAAGTTAAAAGTTATCTTATCAAACGAGGAAATAACTAGTATTGATAATGTGGTACGTGGTTTTACCTAGTACACTCGGACCTTATTCTGTGCTGCCCAACCAAACTATTAGGAGTTTAGTACAGCACAAGGCGAGATATTTCCATGCACATGATTTTTGGCATTCAAAACTCTCTTTTCCACAGCAGCCATAAAACTCAGCATCGTGTGGATATGTTTGCTTTGCTAGCAATTTCTTTTCTGCCCTAATTTAAGTGTAACACAAGCCAAATTACAGCCATTGTCAAAACCACAGTCTACTGTCTTGTCTTTTATGTGCCGGTAAAATCTAAGCTATACTTTTCACACTAACTTTAATTTTGCCTTATCTTTTTTTAAAATGAGAAGTAGCTCAGGCTAATGCTTCAATGCACAATTCTACCGATATAAAAATGCTGAATGCAAGCTTTCTGATGCAGAAGGACCAGGCGTTTATACACACGCACGCTTTATTTGAATTGATAGTCACTGAAAGAAAAAAATACATCTTTAGATTTAAAACATCTTGAAAAATTCATCTCTCCGACTCCTTTTTAACTTCATCAAATCTTTCACAAACGCTGTCATTAAAAACCATAAAGAAAGCAAACGTGATTGCAGTGTTTGGGGTAGAAGTTACTGACAGTATAAGGGTTAGTTGAAACACCTGCAGCACCACGCAGGATCAGACTCACGAGGCACCTATATAACTCGCACATTTTGTTGCTCGCCGATGCACCACTCCAACCCCAGTGACTGCTTCCACCTCCTCTCCCACCCCAGTGGCTCCCAGTGCTGGCAAGATCACACCAGCAAGAGAGATGGAACTTTTGGAGAGTTAAAGACTATGAGGAACTCTGTCCCTAGACAAAAAAAAAAAAAATCCTAAAACATTTTTAAGAGAGTATTATGAGAAACCAAGATTAAAAGAAAACAACTAGTCAGTATCACCGGTTCTGTCCTTTGTTATTTTGTTAGAAGGTTCTGAAGAATTTAAAACAAGAAAGGCCCCTTGAAGTAGGAAAACAGTGAGGGTAGCAAGCTAACAGCTAAGCTGCAAGGCAGCAAGAAAACAAGGATGGTAGAAAGACCCAGAGTCCCGCTGTACCGCCATGGGAGCGCTTCCACCCTCTAAGGTACCCAGCTTCTTCCAACCCTTCGCACTCACCTACCCGATGGATAAAGCACAGCCCCGCAGGCATGTGCCACCCGTACGTACCTGGGCTTGCCACTTTCGCCAGAAACCTCCAGCCCCTCTGAAGGTAGGAACTCCGCTCTCCGCACTAACGCCGGCTCCTGTAATAATGGCTATATGCTTCGCTTTGGCAAACACTTCTCGAAAATCAGCCATATCTATGCGTGGGGAGGAAAAACGAACAGCTGTCCGAACACTTGTACTTTTATATAAGAGGCCGTACAGACAGGGCTGGCAAACTTATGCATCCAGAAATGGTTTCCACATACACCTCCCATGACTTTAATTTCAGAATACTGATTTGTTTCTCAGTTTCTGTATATTGGAATTTGAAGGGCAAGTCCTGGAGATCCTCAAAAATGCACATGAGCAAGCTCATTAGAGCAACATGTATTAAACCACAAATATACTCAATATCTGAAAGACAGAGCCTTAAACTAAAACCCCACCTTGATGCTACTTTGATAACAACTGTTGCCATCTCCACCCAGGAACAGTTTGCTTCCTAATTCTAAGGTAAGCGCCTGAGATGAAAAAAAATTTACATTTAGTTACAAAGTATCACCTTCAGAATTAAGGTAATTTGGGAAAATGCATTTCCCCTGAGGCATCTTGCCCATTTTCTAGGTTTGCAATTGTATTTTCTATTTTTCAATGTATATTCTCTCCATTTTTCTCTGCAACGGTAAAGTAACTTGGGAAAAAGATGGGAAATTTCCTTTGCATTTTTCTAAGAGTCAAAACAAGATTAAAAAGGAACAGGTTAGCTACAGAGAGACAAAACAATTCTCTTCCAGTTTACCTCAGATGTTAATTTTAAAGGGACATATTTTAGAATCACAGAATGGCTGGGGTGGGAAGAGACCTCTGGAGATCATCTAATTCAACCTCCCCTGCTCACACAGGGTCAGGCAGAGCAGATTGTCCAGGACCGTGTCCAGTCGGGTGGCTTTTGAGATCTCCAAGGATGGAGACTCTACCACTCTCTGCACAACCCATACCTGTGTTTGACCACCCTCAGAGTAAAAAAAAAAAGTGTCTTCTTGCATTCAGATAGAATCTTGTGTGCTTTAATTTGTGTCCATTACCTCATGTCCCGTCACTGAGCACTACAGAGAAGAGTCTGCCTTGTCTTCATTTCTTCCCATCGGGTGTTTTTATGCATTGATAAGATGCCCCTGAGCCTGGTCTCCCCCCGAGTGAACAGTCCCAGCTCTCCCAGCCTCTCCTCATAAGTCAGATGCTCCAAGCCATTAATCACCTTTGTGGCCCTGCACCAGACTCTCTCCAGTCTGTCCCTGTCTCCCTCGTACTGGGGAGGCCAGCACTGGACCCAGCACCCCGGGTGTGTCTCACCAGGGCTGAGCAGAGGGGAAGGATCCCCTCCCTCCGTCTGCTAGAGATGCTCTGCCGAGTGCAGCTCAGGACACCCAATCGCCTTTGTTGCCGCAAGGGCTCGTGGCTGGGCCACCGTGCAACTTTCCTGCCAAGCTGCTTCCCAGTTGCTCACCCCCAGCCTGTCCTGGTGCCTGGGGCTATTCCTCCCCAGGGGCAGGACTTGGCATTTCCACTTGCTGAACTTGATGAGGTTCCTCTCAGCCCATGTCCCCAGCCTGTCGAGGTCCCTCTGGATGGCAGCATGACCTCCTGGTACATCATCCGCTCCTCCCAGCTTTGTATCATCTGCAAACTTGCTGAGGGTACGCTCTGCCCCGTCATCCAGAGCATTAATGAAGGTGTTAAACAATGCTGGCCCCGGTATTGACTCCTACAGTGTGCCAGTAGTGACTGGCCTCCAGCTGAACTCTGAGCTGCTGATCACAGCCCTAAACTTCACAATTTACTAGGTGCTGGTTTCTGTTGTTTTGTTTTGTTTTAAACCAAAGGCAGGTAAGTTTTTATCAGGAGAGATTGTCACTGGAGAAGTCCCAAGATTCACAGCACAAGAGCTACAGAACTGAGCGGAGAACGCTACGATTCTGATGCCCCATCTGCTGTTGTAAAACAAACCTCACAAGCCCCTGAACGTGTAAATATCAGGCCGAAAGTCCTCCTCGTCTTGTCTCTGGTCTCTGACAGCAGCCAAACAGTGACGTGAAAGACGGCAGAAAAAACAAGTGCACCTTGGCTACCCAGCTGTTAGGGGTTTTATTATTATACCTGTAAAGTTCTGTGTGCAGTTTTCCAGTTAAGGCACATCCTCAAATTAAAAAACAAAACAAAACCCAAACAAACAAAAAGAGGGTATTTACTATTACTAGACTGAACAGGGTTCCTGGAGTTACCCAATACCCTGCTCCTGAGCTGTTACAAATGCTCGAGGCCCTCCATAATTCTTGTACAAAGAAATAAGGAGTGAGTTTTATTACCCACTGGGATTATGAAAAGGAAATGCAATTAACTAGCGTACGTTTACGTGCATAAATTATACATGCCAAAACCAGGTCACCGGGCAATCGTGCTGACTGCAACTATGCACGGGGTTTTGGAACTATACAGAATACAGACATAGAAGATAAATTTTAGCAGCTGGGAAAAAAAAAATCAATTTCAAACTCTTCTAAACATTTTGAATTAAACTATAGATTTCACCTATTGCACAAAACCTTCTAGAATTCCAAATCTAGCTTAAAAACCCGTCCGGGGTACTAAAGCAAACAAATAGGTGTCTTACTTGAGCTAGGACGAGCCATTTCCAAGCAAAATTTCTGTTTCTTTGAAGAAGAAGCCTTAAGTCCACAATATGCTTGGGAAACCAACCTTCTAGCGGTAAATTGAAAGAGACTCATCAGCATCCCTCGGGAGTACTTTACCTGAGAAGAAATAAATGAAAGACGAGCGGCTCATTTAAGGGAGCGTATCTCTGCAAGCTCCCTGTAAGGAATTTTCCATGAAGAACCAGATACAAACACGATTCGTGGTTTTCTCTCACACCTTCGCTTTCCCCCCCTCTGCGCTCCAACACGCAGACATCTCAAATACGAGAATCCTAGAAACGGGAATGACCGCTTTTATCTGTCAATTAGGTTTTAAGAAGGAAAAAGCAAACTCTGGGCAGGGTTTGACCCCGGGACGAAGCTGCGGCAGCAACCCCCAGCGGGGCA
>NW_009623982.1:0-21222 GCF_000690535.1 Cariama cristata | reverse complement strand
ACTCAGTTTGTTATCACTGGCAAACTATTATCACTGTAGACATTTAATGGTTCATCAATAATGATATAAGAAGCTCTCAAAGTAGTCCTTTATTCGTGCTGCTATGTTTTAACCCATAAGGGAAGCTTTGTAAGGAGCCTTCTGTTATCCAGCAGCCCTGGACCCACACCAAGAAGTAAACAAATAGGAAGTTACTGATGCGTTTCAAACTTGAAGAAAAGCACTCAGCACATTGTCTCCTCCCAGCAGGTAAGAAGAGGAAAAATAACTTCTTTCTAAACTAGCAAAATAATTTCTACCATCTTACACCATCTTCTTCTTTGGCATTTCTAGCCACAATAGCAAGATAAACCCAAGCATCAAGCCCCACCCCCAGATAAGCAGAAAAATCAGCTGATTTTTGCAGCAACTACACAAAACCAAGGCATAAATAAAACCAATGTCATCTTTGCCAGTCATGAGTGTTCTTGCCCATCCTGTCTCTTAATTTATATTTGAGCTAGTTTTGGCACAGCAGCCTTGGGTACCGCCCAGGCACGAATAACAACTACCACAGCCAGCGTCACAGCAGGACCCCGATATCCCAGCCTGGGAGCTCTGCCTATGGGAGGTATTTTGGTTAGGGCAGCAGCAACGAGAGAAACCCTCAGAAGAGATGTGCTGCATCAACAGTTGGAAATCTGGCCAAGATTAGCTGTCGCAGAAGCCGGTAAGAACCCTGCTTTTCGGTTCACTCGCACGAAGCTAACGTTGAAGTGAAACAAAGGTCACAATTTGGTCCTTTAGCCCTGAGATGGTACTTCTTCCAAACCCTTCACCTTCCCGGTGCCCAGAGCTCATAAATTAACCCAGCCTAGGAGAAAGGCCTCCAAATCTGCGGTTTCAGGTGGTGCTTTCGTACCCTTGCAGGATGGCTCCATCGTGTGACAAAAGAGGAACTCTGCACACACAGGGGAACGTACTCCATAAAACAAAGCCTGCTTTCTCAGCAGGTGGTCCTCGGCCAGTGACTTAATTTATTCTAGCTAAAAAAAAAAACCCAGAGCAGTTCTTGGACAAAGAGCTAGGATTAGCAAGCGAAATGCAGCCTCCTTTTTAACCCCTTTGTAACTTGTACACAGAAATACTGCTTTGTGTTTCAGAACTCGGCCGCTTCGCCTGGAGAAGGAAGGCTGTGGGATAAGTGGCAATTGCACAGCATATTTGAAGTAAAGGTTTAGTTGTGGCAGGGTTTCAAGTTTTCATTCATTCAAGCATTGTGTCCTTTTTCTAGTAGTTTTGTTATTTCCATCACCCCTGTCCCTGTCAGTCAGTTACACGTTTTCATTTCCAAGCCAAGAAGTTAAAATTGGTAATATTTAAAGTTAATATTAAAGAAATAAAACCAGTATTAACTCAAGCAGTTTAACTCCTTTAAAGCGATGAGGAAGATGTTATTTACTCTGTGGTCTACACTCAGAAGCTTTGGAGCAATGTGTGTGGCTTGCAACCATATGGCTACATCCAGGGAGCCTTGACACTGACACACCAGAGATGCTACCTCACTTCTGTCCTCCTCCGCTCCAAACCTAGCTCTTTTTTCAGTGTTCTTTCCAGATCCTCTCCCAGCGCTCCTAACCTTCCTTCGGTTTACTAGTGTATTAACCGTCTTCACCCTGGAGACCTCCTCCCTTTGGTGCCCATTTGGCTGCACCCAGCTCGTACACATTTCCCTTCTGGGACCTACTTCACTGTCCCGCTGGCTGGTGCGGGAGCAGCAATTGCTCTTCCCAACACTGGCCCACATCAGCTCTTCAGCTTCGAAATAAAATACAGAAATGGCACAGTGGTGTACAGGGTCCAGCTTGGATGGAGTTAACTTGCTCCATAGCAGCCCGTATGTTGCTGTGCTTTGCACTTGTGGCTAGAGTTGATAACGTACCACTGTTGTGGCTACTTCTGAACAGCGCTTGCACAGTACCAAGGCTTTCTCTCTAAACTTCTTGTTCAGGATGCGAGAAGGATCTCCAGTTCAAAGGATGAAGTTTAGCCAGCACAGGAGGCTCCACATGGCAAAGATGGAGATGATGAGCAGGCACCAGCGTGAGTTGCAGAGGTAGCTGCCCCAGGGCCAGGGGCAGGCACTGCCCCGGAGCCGTCAGTGGGCATACCTCCCAGGGATCTGATGCCACAGCCTGGTGAAGGTCCCAGCGGAGGTCTGTGATGTGCCACAAGTGCCCTGCCAGGGCCACAGCCAGTGGGACATCACTGGAGCGTGAAGGGCTTTATGTCAGATGGCAGCTGCCATGCCATGCCCTGCCTGTCCCTTCACCTCCCTCGTCTGTGCCCTGTGAAGTCTCCTGCCCCAGCCAAACTTCATCCTTTGGATCCTGCTAGGAGGCAGATGGACCCAGTAAACCTATAGGTTAATGCAGATAATCACGTGAGAGTATTGAGTTCTCACCACTGTATGCAGGCGTGAAGATTGTTTTACCACTTACATAAAAGTTTAGATCTTTAGTCCCTACCATTTTCAAGAAAATAAACCTCTGCAGTTTAGCTAACGAAAGGGAGCTATTTGATAAAGCTTCTTACAGGCTCAAATTTTATTAATTTATCACAGCTTATAAAATTACTGTCAGCAATTAAGTCCAGGGCTTGCTCTTAACCTAGCATGAATGCAAAGCAACAAGGCTCAGCTTAGACCAAAAAGGTCTCAGACATGTCTTGGTACTTAACATTTGTCACAAGCTAAAAATGTTCACTGAGAGCTATCAGAGCTCAGATGACTAAGTGTAATTGCTTAATGACGGTAAATCGACCAGAGCTCTAAGTAGTCAGTCTTTTTGATTATCATCAGATCACAGGATAATACAGTTGGGAAGGAAATTCAATAGGTCAGACCCTGTTGTCCAGGGCTGGACTCAAGAGCAAAACCAGTCAAGCAAAGAGATACAAACTTTCAAATTTTTTACTGTATTTCCACAGTTTTGCACAGTAACGTACAGTGCAGCTGTGTAACATTCACAAATTTCTTCTGTAACAAAATGCAAAATAACAGTGTACAAAAATAGGCACTTTAACTGCTTTAATTCTGCTTACCATGTAAGCGAGAGCAGGAGTTATAACCCTCGCTGGCTTTTACACCAGACTATTGCTTCCCCAGAAAAGCACTGTGATGTGCCAAAGCCTGAAGCCTGACATCTGCTGCCAGACTGCAGCGAGCTCCGCAGGGCTCCCAGCGAGTTCACGGGGCCCACACAGCTGCCGCAGTTCTGCCGTTCGTGGCACACAGCAGGACCAGACCTAACAGCACATCCCTCCTCCTGCCCCGTTCCCCTTTTCCCCATTATGAAGGCTGGCTGTATAGAGACAGATGCAAACCATGTTTAGAGGACCCTCTTCAGATTTGATCTTACTAGTCACCCCAAACCAAAGAGCAACTGAGGATTTTCTGAGTGCTGCAAGATCAATTCATAACCGATTATGCAGCACCAGGCAGGATTCATCACGCAGTATACTTTTCCTCCCCCTGTTTTTTTGCTTTGTGGTAGTGGTTGTAATCATTATAGAGATCCTTAAAGACCTCCCTTACACCTGCTGGTAGTGACGCATTTAAGAACTTGATGTCCCGTTCAATGCAAAGGTCAAGGATGTGATATATCCCTTCTGTGAGATGTTTCTTCACAGCCGGGTGCAAAGTCACCTATGAGAAGAACAAAACTGCATTAAACTTTAAGACGAAAAGGCAAGAAAAAACGCTTTCTGCAGTCAGTACACATTAAATGCTGACAACATGTTATTTGGTGCATCAGACCATCTGCAACAGACCATTAGAAAAAATCCAAGATTTTGACTTGTGCAGTATTTTCCCGATTTTCACAAACATGTTTTGCAGAACAAGCATGCTCCTTGCAATAAAATCCACAAGAGTGCTACTCTACACATTGCTACGGAGGCAAAGGCACTCATCATCTTGGAATCACATGAAAACTCCTCAGCAGAAAAACTGTAATTAAAAAACTCTAAAATATTTGCCCTGGATTACACGTTTCCCTAGATTCTGTATGTCTCATATTAGCTGTAACCTACTAAGTCTCAGTTTCAAATGAGCACTTTCTTTCGGCTACTCTATCGTTTACATTGGGTACTCAATCAATTTTAACTTATCACTTAACAACTTGACATTTATCAAACAACTTGTATCCGAGGACTTCAACGTATGAGCCTTAATAAAAGAAGCCTTCAAAAAGCTCAGATGTGCATTCCCTTGATCTGTTTTAATATCAGGAATCAGGTACCTTGCCTGAAGTCATGCAGAAAGTTGAAGGAACACAACAAATGACGGGACTCGGGGCCCTGCTCCTGCCTTTACCCCTGCTCAACCCCACAACCAGCAGAACCACCACCACAACCAGGAACATCAGGGCTGACTCTGGAGTCCTCTGGTGCTCCAGGCTAACTGAAATTTGTCCTGTGCTCACAAATCACTTGCTAAATACTTCACTGCCCGAGGCAGCGCTGGCCTCTGGCATAATCACATTATTTTTGCCGCAGAACCATGTCTTATCTTTGCTGAATCCCCGAATTAGCTTTATGCCTCCAGACCTAATGAAAATTACATAAAAAGCTGTCATTAAAATTCAGACTTCTTTCTTCCTGAGGCAACTAATAAACTTTCTGCTAACGAAGTGCACTCCTAATCACTGTGACAGGCTCCTGCTCTCCTCCTGCCCTAAATGTAAAACAGCTAATATATTTTATTAGACCTGCTAACATAGCTAGGAAAAACATATAGCAGGCATTAAGGCACATAAGCCTTTCTTTGGATCTGTGACCCTGAAGAGTTTGCATGTCCAAAAGGCTGTCATTTTTTTTTCTCCTCTATGTCAGTTGATCTATTGGCTGGTTTATAACAGATATTATTTCTCCCTACCCCGTGCACTAAAGTAACAGAACAGTTGAGCATCACAACTTGCCGTGAATGCACTGGGCTGGGCAGAGAAATGAGTGCAGAGAACGAGGACAGGAAAACCCACAGCTACTGACAAGATGGACCAGATGTCCCACTCGGGATAAGCAGATACCCCAGAGCTGCAGTTAATGGAACTGCATCCCTCACATCACAAATTAATCTGGACCCATGCCTGACCTGGGACATTTTTTGCAGTTCCCAAAAAACCCCATCCAATAACACCATGGGAAGCAGAACCAAAGATTTAAACAGCTGCCACCACTGGCTGGCAGTTAATTACGCTTGTAAGAGTTTTATGGTCTAGATAGTTAGCACAACCAATTTGTCAAGCATTACAGAGCTCTTGATGTGAGAGATGTGAGACATTAAATGTGTGAAGAGGTATTTCACTACTGCTGAATTAAGCAACAGCTCATAGACATCAAGGGAAAAGCCCTGTCAACTGTATGAAAGAGGCTCTAGATGCCACCCACTCCAGCAAGGAATCTTTCTAGATAACACAAAATAATTCACAAGGATATTTTATTTCCTGGTATAAAGAGGAAGCATTGGAGGAACTGTTACACAACTACTTTAGGAGTAAGTGACTGTTTAGCCAGTAGCTTTCATCAGTTTTAGTTTGCAGACCCTTAAAAGGGTTCCAACAACTGTGCAGATGCCCATATAAAGACTTAAATCTACCAACACGTTGTTCTCAGTTACCTTTGACAGACCCCCCTGGTCTTCAGATCACAGGCTGAAAGCCACTGATCTGGACTCAGAAAAGATAAATGGTTAAAGTTTTTCCTCTCCCTCTGCAGAGCAACATGAAAGATGTGTACATTCCCCCCTCAAGACAGGCAGGCTGAGGCCTCCTCTTCCTCTGATATCCATCAACTCTCACCAGTTTAATGAGGAAATAAATCATCACCCACTTGTGATCTATCTACTCTGTCAGACAGAAAACACCCCTTTCTCACAGCGTCTGATGGCTCCCTATACCAATTCCCCTTTCCACGCCCAAAGGTTCCATGCATACATTACTGATCTGTGGTTTCAGCTATCATCCATCACTTTCCATTTCCCAGTGAAAGTATTGCACAAAACTTTCCTAGAAGTCTCATGAGACTTTGTACTCCTGCTAATACTGAGGTTAAGTGTCCTTTCAACTTGAAAAGGTCATCTGACAATTCAAGTCAGGCTTTCTGACTTACTTTCAGCGATGAACAGATTACAGAGTTCAGAAATACTTTAACAGAACAGAAGTAGTCTTAACAGTAATTTGTCCCTAGTATTTTCTGAACTACTATGTTTACTACGTAAAAAAATAACCAACTTACCCTGAACGCTAAATAACATGGCTAAAAACTGGCATATCCCATTGTTTTGCTCCCAAATCTTGGAAAAAAGCCAGGCAATAGAGAAGACAGCTGAGTTTAAAGTCCGTAACAACATTCATGGTCAGTTAAGACTGGTTACACCACAATCCTTCAGAAACATAGCACCAGTTAGGATATTTTTGCGGTAAGAGAGCCTAAAAACAAAGACTAAAATTCCTTTCTGTATTTCAGCCCATGCCCAGGCCAGAGCCACGAATAATCAATTTGCAGGTACTTGCAACACAAGCAGTATTCAAACCCTGGTGAAATCTAAATCCATTAGGCTGAACAGAATGACAATTTGAGCTTAGGTCTGGATGCGAGAAGCTACCGATCTGGCTCTGGCATCTGTAATAGCAGGGGTAGTTGTTTTCAGTAAGGATTGGAATGATATCTTTGGTATGGAAGGAGAATTACTGAAAAGCTAACAATTCCCCAGCTTGGTAACATTTTTTTCCATTCACTTATTTAGACCAGATTAAAAGCTATTTTCCAGGAGATTTTTCTCCATTACTTTGCCAGATGGGGCCCTACTGCTATCAGTCCTGGACAACTGAGACTAAGCGGGAGAAGAACCTAACTATCACATGAAGAAAAAGTAACACCCAACATGACAGAAAAGCCAATCAGTTCTGTAAATAGGCATTGCATTGTTTTGCCTTAAAAAACCCACAACCCACACCCTTAGAAAGTTTTCAGGAGCTGGGTAAGAAAGATTCTCAGGAACTCTTGCTCAAAATAACAGAGTCTGGATCAAACCTGTACCCCCGTGAGGCACCGCAACTTTATAACTTCACAGATTTACAAAACTTAACACCGTTGCCTTTGGAACAGGAACTCCAAAGCCAGCACAATACCACAGCACTTTCAAGATGGATGAGAACATGTTACCTTCTGCAATTCAGTCACATACTGAGCCACAATGAAAGCAGAAAACACAGTGAAGTCCTCCATTTCTGCAGCAATATGAGTATACATCCGTTCCACCAACTGTGCACACTTCAGTATAACTTCAAACTCATCTGTGTTGCCTAAAACAGAAAGTGAGTTGCAGCCTGGCATTTGAGGCTTAAAAACACTAGGAAAAAAACCAAAGAATCACCCAGTCTTCCATGATTCTTGAGCTACATGAAGCCAACGTCAGCTTGCCCATTTTATCTTCTTATCAATCTACAGCTGAGAGGTCCCCCACACCCCCACAACACACCATATGCATCTCTTACAATGGTTATTTTGTAAGAGTACACTGATTCCAACTCCATGTGCACTGCAAGGCAAAAAGGATTTGTTACAGATGCTGAAGTGCTAAAAGCAGCAGCTATGGTCCCTTCCACGATTCAGTCCCAACCAGCACTGTGGAGGAGAGAACAAGGAGACAGGAAAATTCTATTTTCTACCTGCAGAAAAGCAGAAGACATCTCTTAGAAACAGCATAGTAAGAAAGCTTTCTGATGAGATCTATTATGTGGAATATAGCAGCAGAAGCTACATCACTGGAGATATTTAAAGTGAGAGTGGAGAGATCACCTGAGAATTTACTTGGTAGGCAGTGAATTAAGAGAACTAACACAAACAAGGGAGAAAGGAAATCTAGATATTACTTTCATGTTATCTGTTATGAAAATAGAACAATCCTGCAAAGATAAACGGCATGTTCTTCAATTTGAGGATACCACATACCCATAAGTTCCTGTGACCCTTGCCTTATGTAAACATACTCCAGAAGCAAGCAAATTCTCAAAGTCTGGCACCAGTTCAACATACCTTTTCCTCTATCACTGAGCCTTTGTTACTATATTCCTCCATGATGCACACATACACTTACATTTGCCTGCAGTTGTGGGCATCTTATCAGCTGAGATAAACATGAACATGGCATAAGCTGTAGGACATCACTGGAAAGCTGGGATACAATCAGTTGCGGGCCATGAAGTCAACTTGTCTCAAAAAGTCACCACTATTAATGACATGGTATTTGTGTCCTGATCAGCATAAAGCACAGAATGACTACTTAATCACTGTGAACATCTTTGACTTGGCTACTTTGACAATACAAATTCTTTAATAACTTCCAGTAATAAGTCTTTTTTTTCCCTTCCTTTTGAGATATTTAACTACACTAATGCCAAATCCTTGACCATATAGATATATCATCTAATCCCAACTGATGCTTCAGGTATGCATAATGTTCTGGCTTTATGCTTAGCATAGTATGGTGACAATTCAGGTCTGTAGTAAACATAGTTCCAGTCTCAAGAAGCTGTTTAGTAGGACTGACTTGGAGCTATAACTCAGGCATATTAGCATATATCACCAGAGTTCACAGCCGCCATGCTTTCAGGCACAAGGACTGATAAGAAGAGCAGAAACTGGGCACAGCAAGCCTTACCGGTTCCTGTCTACTGGCCAGCCAGTCAGTGAAGAATACCTTATTCACCTGAAGCAGTGCTGTCTGCAGGCAGCTCCACAGGAGCCCCATTTACCTTCACAAGCCCATGACACTACAAAGCTCATCCTCAATTTTACATAAAGGACAGATAGCACTAATGGTTTCAATGCCAGTTAGGTTTTGAGGACTTTGCTTCTGATGTCAGACTGCCCTGTTCTGCATCTCCTCTTCTAGAACATACAAAATTACAGTGTGTATATAGAATGCAAAAACAGAAAAGATATAGTACCTTTGTCTCCTTTCTGACGTCCTTCATGCATGACAGAAACAACCAGACGATGGAAACTGTTCAGAAAAGATGGTGCTGCTTTCAACAGCACCTGCAAAGACATGAAATAAAAACATCCGAGATTATATAGTAATGGGAGGGGAGTGGAGAGGGTAGAGTACACCACCCCATAGTGTGAGGGAAATCAGTTCCTGTGAAGAAAACTATATAGCTTCCAGAGCTCTCAGAAGCAGAGACTCTTTTTCATTCTGCACCCATACAGTATCTAGCATATGAGAATCCTGGAGCAGGACTGCAGTCTTGGCCATATTCAAATGTAATTAACAAGTAAACATCATATTAGAGTTACTTCACCCCTCCAAAGCAGCATTTGATTTAGTACCCTAATGTCTAGGGAATTTCTTCTTGCTGGTAGAGAACCTGTGTAGCCACACAGATTCACAGAACGCAGGGTTCAGTAACACTATGGATCACTATGTGAAAACAGCCTGGATAGGCAGATTTCTACCACAGGGGATTTGTAAGGGCATTTTAGCAATGCATACTGCCTTGCTTTTAGAATTTCCCAATTCCCCATCTTTCACTTTCTTCACCCTCAGTCCTAATACAAATACATGAGGCCCCTTTCCTTTTTTGTTCTACCTCTGCCTATATACTGCCTGTAAGAGTATCTCCAACCCAGTGCAAGTCCTGGCATGTCTTCACGTACCCATCCCAGAAGGCTGACAAGAACACCAGGATGGTACAATGTTTGAAGGTCACCAACTTCTAACACGTCTAAGTCCTGTTTTCAAAGGACTGCAGAATCTTGATCTGCAGTGAGAATGAGGTCCTACAGCCTGAGCCATTTGCGTTTCTAGAAATCAATCATTTAAAAAAGGGAAGTTTTTATTCTGATCTAGCAACAGATGTTGATAAGCAATCTGCTGCCAAACATCAACACAGCAGGCATTAAATATAGCAGGAGAGGAACTGAAAAGATGTGATTTTGAGATTCCTAGCCTTTTAAATGACAAGTGGTACAAAGCACTTCCATACTATCAGGATAAATCATTTCAAAACCACTATTAAAAAAATAACTTCTTATCACTGGCCTCTGTGTTGATTCTTTCTACCTCTTTTCCCTCCTTCTACCCCTCACAGATATACCTTTGGATGACACTGCACAATAGAGAAGAGCACTTCATGGACTCCCAGGAAGACACTGCGATAGTCTTCTGTCTTCAGATGATCCAGAGGGACTGTTAGGAGAATGCTGAATGCCAATGCCACATGGTGTGGATTCAAGAGAATCCCTTCTCCTTGCCTTAGCAGAGCTGCTACAGTCTCTAGAATAGGTACAACTATGGTGGAAATTAGTGACTGGTCCTGACAGGCCTCTTTGGTTTGCATCTGCAAGAAGACAGAAAACAGACAAGGAGGAGCGCATTAGCCACCCATTGCTAGCATTCGCACACCACAGAACCACAATGCTCTGACGTGAGTCAATGGAACCAGACTGGTGCAAGCTGGCACTGGCGGAGAGACTCCTGCACTTCAGACATTTTCGCGCAACTGCACCCTGGGCGAGGATGCATACGATGCATTTCAAGCAAGGACCGCTGTGAGTGTGGAACTGTAACTACTCCCCAGTCCCCTGACAACAGGCACCTCTTTGCACCTCCTCACATGAATGCATTGATGAAGTTCTCTCCTTTACAAGTGTGCAGACCTATCTAGAAACGGCAGAAATTTCATGCTTACGATTCCCAGGCATTGCAGAGCCAATCTCTGGTCTAAAGACACCATCATCATGACAGAAGAAAAACCTACATCACTAGGTTTGTATGCTGTACAAATGAAGGACAGGAAATCTGGGTTGGGTTACTTTCAGTTGAGTTTCCCATTCATAATTCAGTGAATTTCTGTTATTTTTTTCATATGAGCAGTTTCTTCTTTTTGTTTTGCTGATGTTGGCTTCTGCTGTGACACGTGTCTGACAGTTACCTTCTCCTTTGGACAGGAGGAAGGACAGGAGACTCAGACTCTCTTCTCTGCAGCCTAACAGATTTCTCCCAAGCTCTAGATTACATGGTGCAGTCCCAGAAAATTACTGATAATAAGAAATGGATGACCTACACCCTGCACTCACAGGAGGAGATTTACTTAAGGAAGGAGGAAAGGGTCTAGACCAAAAAGTGCAGGTGAATCCAGTATGGATTTGTCCAGTATCCACAACTTTTTTGTTCCTGTATGTCTCTGTGCATGTTAGATGTAACCACCACAGACTCCGACAAATAAAAGGGTTAGGTAATGAAGTTACAATAAAGATATACTTACAGCTAAAGCTGTGATGATCTGTGGGCTGGCAAACCAGAAAGCTTTCTCTTTGTCTCCACTTAATGGGCAGCTGAGCAACAATTTGGTTAGCGTAACAGCTGACAATACTTCCTGCAGAAAGCAGATTGATGATCAGTCATGGGTACAAGACGCACTGGCTCCTTTCAAGTACAGAAGAGCTCTTTCAAGGGCAGTGGCAGTTTTGAGCATTACCAGAGCCTTGACACATGAAAGTCCTCCCACCAACACATCTCTTTGGAAACTGTGAAGTAAGCAGCAGCTCAACAAAATTCAATATGCTGAGCAGCACTGGTCCAAATGTACTGCATGCTACATTTATTTCAGAATCAACCTACTGTACAAAAAAGGGTTATGCGATTTTTAAGAAAGGAAAGCCTTCTCATTCAACTGCCACTAGGTAACAGGGGGAAGCAGGGGGAATACAGGGACATCAGCACAGTGTATGCTAAGAATGCTGCATTTGGCAGCAGGGGGTTTTTTTATCTGCTGGCTGTTATGACAGACCAATAAAAGAAACATATTACAAGTTATACTCAGGTGGCAGGAATTATATGCACAGTACAGGAATTCCAGATACACTTTCAAAAAGACCTATCAAGAATTGATGCAGCATATCCATGTCTATTTCTGACAAATAAGATAGAGCCAAATAAACCCCCAAGTTTAATCCAAGTTTCATTCTCAAGTCACTGAGCTTTCTACAGAGGGTACAGCTGGCTTTTTTGCAAAAAACATATGGAATGTCACCACTGCTGCTTAAGCTGCTCTGGAGAAAGGCATATTATTTAAAAAGCTACTGAGCGGTATCTGGTTATTACAGAGTAAAAGTCTTTATAGAGACAAATACCAAAAGCACAGGTGCAATTTTGGTTTTACTTTAAAATGTCAGCGTTTCTAAAAGTGCCTTTAACTCTGTTAAGAAGAGCCACAGACAAACAGTGGTTAAACTCACCGAATGCTAGGATCTGTTGTGCAAGAGCTCTGATCAGCAAGTAGAAAAAACATTTCAGTATGTATAACATCATAGCTGTATGATTTCTGTTGACAATACATGGAATTAAGACTGCTGAGTCCTTAAACTGGACAGAAAGTTTTTCCAGTAGGTTTCCATGATCTTTCCACCTCTCTCAATTTATATCCAGAACATATCTCAGCACAGTCACCAAGCCCTTAACTGTGTAAATTAATTTGGCCTGACCACTGAACATAAAGGAGGAAGAGGAAAAAAAATATTTATCAGATCTCATTCAGCCAACAAAATTTTCTCAATAAAGAAAACTGAAGAAGGAAGTTGACCATAAACTAAGTTCATCCTTACTTTAGCCTTCTGTTGCCAAACATTCCTCATTTCAAGTCCCTGCAGCACCAGCCTCATTATGGTATAAAACTCCTCAGCAGAGCAGTTTCCCAGCAGCTGGACAAGCACCTCTGTCAGCTCCATCTCCACACTTTGGATCACCTGGGTTGTGACTGCGGGACCTGCACATTCAAGAGACACAAGCAAGCCTTAATCAATTCCCAAGACAGGGACTTCCACAGGTAAGAACAGGGCGAATTGAACCTTAAACAGCTCTGTGGGTGCCTTTTTAACACTCGAATGCATAGAGAACCCCATGCTTTCCCCTTACCTCCCTCCCCGCTAGTGCAATGAATTGCTGTTCTCAAGTATTCCCCACCTTAGGGTTCACAGAGCAGTCATCATACCAATAAAAAGCCTTCAGTAGTATGGAAATACTACAACAAAGTGTATGCACAAGCCAAGGGAGTAGGCTAAACAAGCCACAGGCCAGAGAACCCTCACAAGTCACAAAAGCATTAAGGTGACGAAGTTTAGGTCTCTGCTGATCAGAAGTCACACTCCCACTTACTCAGTTATTACCACGTAGACAGTCCTAGACTAGTGTATATCTTATTTGATTCTGAAGGCTTGTTTTTTAGTTCCGCAAGTATCCACAGGATCTGTGGCAATGCCGAAAGTCTTCTTCAACAGGAATCCATATTTCACCTTATTGAATACTTTACTTATTCATCAGAGATTCTTACAGCTTTTTACAGTGATTAATTATGTCTCCAGGCTAAAGCACTTTACCAATCTTACACAGGCACAGGATGAGAGAGAGAAGTCAGCAGAAAAATTACAGCAATTGACACATCCTCATGATCCCTCGTTCTAACGTGAAATCCCTGCTCTCAGTGCCCTTACTGAACCCCACCACGCTGAAGGACCAAAATGCAGGCCAGGGAAGAGACAGACTAAGCCTGTACCTATGCCTAAGTTCTAGCTCAAACTCAACTGCGCAAATTCAAGATCAGATTTTCCATGGAGAGCCATGCTCTGCTCGTAACTACCTAATGCCAATAGAAACATTGAGATCATGACGGTAGTTCACTTGAGCAGTAGCCTCCAAAGCAGGGTGCGCACACCCCAGGGTGTGCACAAGACAATCCACTGGGGTGTAGGAATTATAAATAAAGTATCTTTAATAAATAAAATGTAAAAATAGTGTTTATCTCATCTTTATCTCATGCTTTTTAAACTTTTTGTGTACGCTTTGCAATGTACGTAGTATACTAGTAGAGTAGGATATGCATATAATTTATAAATAAACATATATTGAGGCTGCATGCTCAATTTATTTTTTTTTTTACTGAAATGTGTGCGCAATCAAAAATGTTTGGAGACGACTGCACCAGAGCATGTTAGTAGTAAGTTTGAAAAATTCCAACTGTTTGAAGAAGTCAAAGAGAACAGTTGTATCTGTGCTGTGTTTAGTTCATCTCTCTGAACGAGACAATATAAAGGAGCCATTAGGTCACAGAGCTGGCAAGAGAGGTTTTTCATTTAATTTCTAGCCCTGGCTCTCTATTTGATGGGGATAAAGTCTGTCTCCCACAGACTTTATCAGAATTACAGGCATTCAGCATCCTTAAGTTAGGTGACTTCCATTGTTCTATAACCTTGCCTACCAGATGCAAAAATAGATGAGTATTTTACTGTAAGATCCTCCGAGATCCTCAGATAAGACATACCAGATCTGACCTGGCGCACATCAGCTGCATCAGTGGTGCCTACTATACCAACTACGAGTAGGCCACTGCACCTTCAGCCCTACATCCAGAAGTATTACCACATTTCAGTTACTGCCAAAATGCTCTACAGGGATGAGTAACTCAGGACCTCAACTTCATTAAGAGGTTTACATCTTCCAGGAGAAGATCATTAACAAATTCGATTGTGGCTGTGATCCAGGTATCACAACATTGCCTCCTTGAAAATTTTTCCGTTACGCATTTATGAAAGAATAGCCTACTGCTTTAACACAAGTAAGTAGATACAGATATTTTGCTAAATGGCTTTTAACTCGCCTCTGTGCTGCAAAATTAGCAAAGGAAGTGGAGAAAGGGTATTTACATACCAGTGAGAAGCTTTTTTACAGCAAAAAAAACCATGACCGCATTTTCTTTTCCAGGATACAGCTCTGGCACTGAGCAGAAGACCGTTAGGAACTGCAACGCACACTGAAGGAACTGCAGATTACCTCCTGCGCAGGGCAGCTCTCTCAGTATCTGAGAGTAAAACTTTTGGTACAGTTTAATACGGGGTTGCTCCAAAAACCCACTGGGCTCCTTCTGCCAGCCCTTCTTGACAGCATGGCTCAGATCTGCTTTGAGAAGAGTAGTGACAGATGGTATGAACGTTACAGGCACAGGCTGGTTTTGCGTGTTACTCTGAAGACCATGTTCAACAGTTCTGACCATCTGCAGAACTACTGGCTCCAAGAGAGCAGACAGTACATCCGCAGTCTGCAGCTTCTTTTCTGGCAGCTGCTGAAGGTAGAGTGTGACGACACGACACAGTGTGGTGAATGCCATGAGCAGTAACTGCCCAGCTGCAGGATTCCTGTTTTTCCAGCCTTTGCTTTTGGCTGCACCAACGTCTGGCTTGCAACTCACCAGAAAAGACATGAACTTTTCCAAGTTGAGCCTCACACTTTGCCTTCTTTCAATTATCATCTGAAGAAAGTTTTCCAAACAGGCTTGGACTTCCTGGAGATACTGTGCCCAAACAGGAACAGTCAAGACATCAGTGAAGAATTTGCTAGCTGTAAGCTGGGAGGTCATGACAGCCTCAAGAACATCACTGGCATGAAACACCTTAAAAATCCCTGCCAGCTTGCAGGCACCTCAGGAGGTGGAAGCAGGTACTTAAAAACTTCAGCAATAACAGCTCGCTGCAAGAGACACCAGCACTGGTATTGGCTAGCAGGGACAGCAGCACCAGAAAACACCGGGTACACTCAGAGGGAAGAAGACTGTCCAGTTTCAGAAGAGAAGCAATTTCTAGCAAACCCAAGCAGCTTTCTAGCTGACTCTCTTTCAGGATGACATGGCAGCCGTTTTTTGCTAACAATACTACACACTGGGCAACTTTCTCCAGTGTTTTCCAAGACAAGCTGAGCTCATCCTTCAGCAGTTTCTTTTCTGATGGTGCTTCCAACCGGTCAACAGGTCTGCAGGGAGCCAGGATTTCTTCATGCCAAGGGATATTACCTGCAGACAGCTGTAGAAGTGGTAGATCTACTGAATCCCTGGCAGCAGCGGGCAGCACGCTAGCAAACTGATGAATAAGACTGGTCAGAAAAGCACAATGCAGGACCTTCATTTCTGGGAGAAAGGAGCTATGCATCAAACCAAGAGATATCTTTCCAATGCTGATGGAAGGTTCCTGGTCTGTGGCAGCTTCCTGAGCTTTGGCCAATATTAACGTCTCTAGAAGCACATTTGCAATGTACTCTACATCTTTCAGGGAAATATATGGCAACAGGATAGTCAAGTTGGAGATGACAAGGTGCCAGTGTGCGGTGGCGTAGGTAAGGTCACTTACTGAGCTGATATCTCCATCCCATGGTTCAGATTCTCCTCTGCTCATGCTGGATCTCCCAGACTCCAGGATGAAAGCTGCAGCATGCTGCAAGGCCTGCAGGTCAGCTTTGGTTTGCATTAAGATTATCTTCATTTTCTGAAGTGTGAGCAGTTCTAAGCAATATTTACTAGCGGAGGCAAAACTACTGGCAAGTTCCATGACTCTGTCCCAACACTGCTCCTCCACACCAGGGAGGAAAGCTGAAATGCCCCAGTGCCTTGCAGCAGGTTCACTAACAGCATCAGCTATTCCAGCTGTTGGAGACACGTATTTACTGCAGCTAATACCAAACAAAGTGTCTACCTCAACCCAAGTGTAAACAAGGAGGAGAGCAGAGTCACTGGCCTTTCTTAGCCAAAGGTCTGACTTCTCTTCCTCTCTTCTAGGAGCCTGCAGCAGCTCCATCAGTGGCTGAATTATTCCCTTCTGCATCTTTGCCAGCAGACTCTGAGTGCGAAGGACCACAGGGGCAGGAGTGACATCATCTAGGCTCCTCATGTTGAACAGAAAAGCATGCAGCACCGAGCTCACTGACAGCAGCTTCGAGGCCACATCAGCTGACCCTTTGATAAGGGTCTGGCATTTCTCCACGAAGAGACACAAAATGTCCAGAATCTGGTTGGGTGGGAGTTCAAGGAGGCACTCACAAAGCTTTACTGTCAGGCCAGCAGAGAAGACAGGCAGCCTCAGTTCATCAGCAGCTGGCCGGCAAATGACTGTCAGCACCTCCTCAAAGAGCCGTGGGAACTGTCGCAGCTTGGAGTAAGTCTGAAACATGGTGTTGATGAGAGCCTCCTGGGGCTTCTTCGTGCGTGGCTCGGAGACCGTGGCATCAATCCAAGCCGAGGCCACTAAGTCATCCAGGTCTGGCTCCACTATAAGGTGGTTTAATGACATCAAGAGTTTGAGACACCTGAACCAAGCAGGGATGGAAGCTTGGGAGTGCCTCATCAACATCTGTGCTAGCTTGCGGTAAAACCCAAACTGTACTTCCTTGTGCCGGATACGGTCACTGGCAACATTATAGATATCGCTGCTAAGCACCGAGTTCAGAAGCTGTTCCAAAGCAAGCAGCTCTGTGCTCCAGTCTGCAGGGGAGAGCGTATCCCCGCTCACGCTCTGCTGTAGGCCAGAGAGCCTGAGACAGCCAAAAAGCCTGCTGAGCATGTGGAAACACACAAGGTGGTTTTCTGCCTTACAGTACGAGTCCAGAAAGAGCTTATATAGCAGGGACACTGAACCAGCCACAACAGCTCCATGGAGGGCAGGTTCACAAAAGCCACCGCCAAGCTTGGTCTGCACTGTGTTGACTGGTAGCAGAAGACTTTTCAAAGCTCCTTTCTTCTTCTCCTGGAGTTCCTGTTCTGGCAGCAGCTCCTCTTTGTAGGATGAGAAAAGCTCAGGCTGGAATAACCCAGCCTGCAGCAAAGTTTCTACTTGGTTTCGGACTTCCCTGCTCAGGTGCTGACGCACGTGGTTGTCATCTGCTTGTGTCCAGCTCCTCACAGTCAGCAAATGCCTCAGGAGCAGACACGGCTGGAGCAAGTGACTTGTCACTTGCCCAAACACACGATTTGGGTTGGTTTGCTGCCTCTGGATCAGGAGGTACTGAGCAAAGGTAAGCTGGAGGACACTGAACAACTGGGAGTCCACGGCATCATCAGAGGCCAGTTGCTGACATGCCAGCTTGGACAGCTTGCTGAGGAGATCAACCAAGAGCTCACACTTTGCTGTGTAAATGATGGAGAGCGAAGGAGTAGAAAGGATGCCGCTGGAGCAACTCAGCACTGTGCCAGTGTTTTGCTGTGTTTTTTGAGAAAAGGCCTCTGACAACCTTTCATTGATGACCTGAAGATTGGGGGAAAAAAAAAAAACAGTCAATTTTGCACTCAAAGATAAAGCCCAACATAATAAACCAACAACACCTTCTGTGAGTTCTGGCTGCAAGAAGGAAGCACCTGCCAACAGCCGCTGCTGAGCCTCTCACATCGTGGTTCTCAAACTAGAAGCTCCTCTGGCCAGAACTGTGTCCCTGCATTTGTTTGCACCACAGGATGAGTAAGGAAGCCCCCATTCAGTACGCGTGCTACTGGCAACAGCATAAGACTATCCATACTTGATCCTAATAGTTGATCCTGCAGAAAGGGAGTAGGGGTAAATTCCCTCCCTTCTTGCAAGGTCCCCAAAATTATGCTCCAAACAAAAAACAACAAACCCACCCACAACACACATCCCAGCTTTGATCCAGGAAGCTTATTCCGTAAGAATGTCCACGACTAAATATCATCTTTGTATTTTAAAAGAGCCAGTTTCCTGTGCTGATATCTGCCTCTACTCCAGAGTTAAAAACCTTATCTGTCTCCTTACACCTTGCAGTGGGTGGTTCATCTCCTCAGCTCAAGCTCCACTGGACTAAAACAGATCCTTACCCTCTTTCCACTGGACCCTCTTCCACCTCTGCCCTTGGTCTTTAGGGTACTCTGGCCTGTACCTTTCGCTTCATCTTCAGCCAGACAGGTTTTCACACCCAAACCATGTTTAAATTTGGCACGCTGTCTGCATAACGTCTCTGAAGCACAGATTTCATCCAACCAATTCTCTGTACTTTACAACTCAATTTCTGCAGGTAAAGAAAATCTTCTCCTGCTTCCTTCCAACCAGATCACAACGAAAAGGGTCATTTTTCCAGTCATTTTGACTGCCTTTGCAGCCATCCACTAATTCTGCTATTTCTGTAACCAGGAAGCTGAACAAGAAGTTACACTTTCTAGTCCAGTTCTAAACTGTAACTGGAGTCTCCCCCATTCGCTTTCAGCCGGAGCTAAAACAATTATACGATTAAGATCAATAATGATTCAGTGCCACCACGAGAAGCTGCAGGGTCAGCTGAACAGCACGTCACAGTGCACAAGTAATCAGGCCAAACACACTGAAGAGCCCCACAGTGAGGGAAAATCTCTCTCCCTGAGACTCCCAGGCAAAATGTCAATATAAACAGTAAATAATCTAGAAGAGCAACAAATGGAACTGAGCCTTTACTTACCTATTGAAATACTTTAACCAGTTCACTCTCTGATAGTTTGAAGAAATTAAAGACAGAGGGGAAGATTATTATTAAAATGCTCTGCCATTTTCAGCCTTAGTGATGCACAAATACAAACTGTATTGCAGAACAGAAATAGAGAAGTTTTTAGTAGAGGTCCTAAAAGCCATCAGATTAATTATGATATATTTTATGTAAAACCCGACACTGTGAGGAAGAGTCATGTACCGAAGAAGATACGCACTGCTATCCAGCACGTTACAAAACATCCACAGTTTTAGTTACCTGTGCAATTGAAAAACTGAGTCCAATTGTCTTCCCACTCTTTAAGAGATTCTGTAGTCTTCTACTGTGGATAACGCTGTCTAGATACGCCCAGAGTTTCTCAACAACTTCATCCTCCAGTTCCAATTTCTTATTGTAGTATGAAACCAACACATGGCTTACCCAATCAAGTAATACCTGTTAACAAAAGGGAAAAGAAGTAATCTTTAATAACCCCCACGCAAAAACAAGACAAAAGTAGTACCTCTTCGCAATTACAGCACTCGTGTCTTGAGAACTGCTCTACATCCAAGCAGAACAGGCTCTGAATGAGCAGAGAAGTCCACCCTTGTAGGTTTCAGCTCCTAAGAGCTTTAATTCTAAATCCGGTGTTGGCCCTGTGCTCCCCTGTACCATCCCAAAACAGCTTTCAGGAGTCAACATCCTAAGGCCCTTTCACCAGGGCATAATTCTGAGAGTCGATACCGATTAGCAAATGTAGTTTTTTTAATCAAAACTTAAAGAATCAGATGGCTTTCACTCTCTGACAATTGGTATGCCCTTCATGTCCTCCTTTTGCTATTACTACCTAGAAATTCAGGCCTAGGAATTTAGATGTGTGCAAACTGGAAAAGGTTGAAATCTACTAACTTTAATTACTGATTTAAAAATAAAATGGTGGTATATGGCCAGGTTCCATATTCTAAGTAACTGAAATAACAAGAACTCAAAACACAGATTTCAGATGGTGCAAACCCTAGACCCCACAAAACTATGAGGCTGGAGGAACAGCACAAGACACCCCTTGCTTGGGGAAACACTGAACAGCCCTTCAGGAAACAAGGTCAAAACGAAAGACTTGAGGGGAGAGGGTGGGTTCCAAGCAGAGAACACCAAACCACGTTCAAAGGAGAAGCCCGTAATAAACAGTGCACTCCTTGTACATGCACAAGTTTAGAGCAGCAGAAAACACGTCTAAGTCAGTTCTCCCACTCCGAAGTTCTTGTTCTTAACTATGACCAGAAGCATCAGACTTTACAGCATCCTGTATAGCTTATAATAACCAATGCCAATGACAGCTCTGAAGGCAAGGTTTTCTCGTCTATCTGGGAGACAGAATAATTGCACTACCCTCTCTGTAAGAAAGGCTCTTTCTTCCTGCCCTAACGCAGATCTTTCTGCTGAAGCTACTTGGAAGATGATGTTATGAAAACATTTCAAGTAACCATGAAGAAATCAAGAGCCACCCACAATTCCACATCAGAGCTGTATTTGCACTACTACTTACGGTCAAAAACTTAAGCAACTAGATCTGGATTTTATGAATCAATTCATTCTCAGCAGTAATTAACTACTAGGATTTTTTTCTTTTGCGGTTTAGCATTAAAAAGTACTTACTTGCTCCTTATTAGGAAGAACGCACTGATGAGAAATCCACGCAAAATGGGCTAGTTTGAGTTTGTCTTCCCAAGAAGTCTTGGAGCTTTTCAGCTTCAGGTAAATCCCAGAGTAGATCGCTGCCATGGGGACAGCACGTGGGAAAGGCGAAGAGACACGACTGAAAGAAACGTCAGACAAGGAGAAATCAGCAGGACGGGCAGGCGGCCCCGCTCCCCACCTCTCCCACCCACCGCCCAGGGCCTAACCGCCCCCTCAGCGGG
>NW_009623981.1:0-13678 GCF_000690535.1 Cariama cristata | reverse complement strand
GTGATGCAGGCTTAGAAAATGCTCCTTTGCTCTTCATCCACCGTGTGTTTGTGGTTGGGATGGTGTTAGCTCGGAGGCCTTAACTCATCCCGTTCTCTGTACCAACTGATGCGTTTAAGGTCTCATGCTTACAGGAGCGTAGTGATGGGAGAACCTTTAATAAGATGTATTTTATTTGCAGTTGTGCTGACTTGTTTCTTTTGGGGGGAACGGGATTACAGTTTTAGCTGAAGAAACAAACTGATCTACATGTGCTTCACTATCCATTGGAAGAATGACAGATGACAAAGATGTGCTTCGAGATGTGTGGTTTGGACGAATACCAACCTGTTTCACTCTCTATCAGGATGAGATAACTGAAAGGGAAGCTGAACCTTATTATGTGAGTATAATGAAGGTGGTCACAGACCAATGCCATGTTTGGTTTTTTCATTCTCATCATATGTGCTACTACATGTTGTGAAAAAACAAACAACTTTTTTTTTCTTATTCCTGGTACCTTCTGAAAGTAAACCATATGACCATGCTGCATGATTCGTCCCTCTTCACAGCAGGTTCAAAGCTTTAAGCTTATTTCACCAGTGAAAGAAACTTGCCACAGATAATTAAGATCTTAAAAAAAAAAAAAAAAATTACAAAGTCTGCAGTTAGGTAAAAGGAAGAGTCTCTGTGTGAGTTTGTATATTCTTGGATAATGACCAGAAGAAGGGAGAGAACTTTTATGTTACCTTACTACAGAAATAACTTCAGTCAGAGCTTTGTGCAATCTTAAATGCTACGATCAGCCACCCGTGTAAGACAAACTCATAATGAGCACTGGCTCTAGTATTTCTGCTCCTTGACAACTTCTACTCGTTTTCTTTTCTTTAAATGCTAGCAGCCATGAGAGATCTAGCTCAGATGTAGGAAAAGCAGCTGTAATGTCTTAACAGTACAGCGCCTGAACTGAACTGGATTGCTAGCTGATGATAAAAATGAGGATGATGGATGCATTTGAGTTGTAAACTGGAAGTGCTTTCTATAATCATGTGGTATTGATTTATAGTGTACTCAGCAGTTTTCATTCTTTCAGCACCTAATAGACATTTGTTTGATAGAGAATGTCAGCTGATTCAGTGAAACTTAAATTAGAAATGTAACAAGTATGTGGGAGGAAAGTCTTCTACTATGAGTTTTTGCGTGATTCTGAAATCCTTAAGTCTTGTATTGCATTCTGTTCTTTTTGAAAATATTACTGGATAGAAATATTTTTTTTCTGTGTTTAATAGCATCTTTACGTCATCAGTTTCTGATTTACATGTGTATTCAGTGGGTTTTTCAGACCTAATAAAGTATTCGTGCTTTTCGTTCAGTGATGATAGTGCTCATCTTCCTATGTTTTAGTTTCACCATGGGTAAAACAGAAGCACTTTTACTTCATGTGGTTGACCTATTACCAAATGCATCTGAGCTATCTAGAAGTCTCAGACTTTAAATTATGCAATATATACATACATATTTTAACTCATATATATGTGTGTGTGTGTATATATATATATAAATATAAAGAGCTACATGTAAGGTATGAGTTTAAGTATAGAGACATGCAGTCTTGATCTGTTTAACATCAGCGTGGAAACCCTGAAACCATGTTATCTTCATGGTGTGGCCAACTTTCTAATCCAAGGAGATAGTTTTAAGCTGGTAGAGTTTCTTTTATTTACTCCGCTTAAAGCGCGCACAGAAATTCTCAAGGCTTAATTCTCTGTTTTTGCAAAATCTGATTATTCACAGATCACAATTCTAAAATTTTAGCTTCTTCCTTTTTCAGGTCATATTGGAGCTGATAATACAGCTTTGCTTCTTGAAGAGACCAAGGATTTATAATAGTAATAGCAATCAAGGTTTTAAGTCATGGTTTAGTTCTCATGGTTTCAGAGTCCATCTACGTTAATGTTTTTGTTCAGATCCGGAGTGCATTTTTGAAGCAAGTCTTCATCCTTTCCACTTACTGTGCCCAGGTTTGCATCACACGGCAGTTTTAGAGCCCACAAGCTGAATCATTTTTCATGTGAAGCTGAAGCAAAAGATGTGCTTCAGCTGCTAATGGGCATTTAGTGTATGGGATCAAACTGGAGCTGAATTGAAGTAAAAAACATCAAAACCCCTCAAATTAAAGTTAAAAAGTATGTGTAGTGAACACTCCTGACTCTTGACACCAGCTGTTCAGCTTTCCATGTCTCCTGTTATCACACCTCGGTACTTGCTAATATAGACGTAACCTCTGTGTTCCAGACTGGCTTCCATAAATGTGAAGGCTGCATGGGAAGGAAATACTGGCATTGTTATGCTAAGAGGGGGGAAAAAAGCTTCTGTTCTGAGGAAATTGCTTTATGAAGATGGAGGAAGACATAGACTTGGAGGGTGTGGGGTTAGAAAAACGACCCAGAATCTGCGTGATGGATTTCAGTTTGTTGTGAGTGGTGTGACAGAAGACCCTTGTCTGTTAGAGGGATTAACACAGCACAGGAGTGATGCATGTGTGTATCATGGTATGGCACTGTGTAGGGGTAGCAGAGCTAATTTAAAATGAGCTTATCTATCTTTTGGAAAGAGTAGTGACATCAAGACTAAGCAGCTGAGGTACAACACTCTCTTGTTTCTTCCTGTAGTCAAGCCAGGGAGGTTTCTGCAGAGTAACACTGGAAATGGATATGCCAAGTTTCTTTGGAGTGTTTCCTACAGATGCTTGTGTTTGAAGTGGAAGCATAATTAGGAACAGCCAGGTTGAACTACCTTTGTTGCTGAACTATCTGATTTTTCCCTAGTGCTAAAGTTGTTGTGATTTTTCTTTTAAAATACAGTGTACTGGCTGCCTCTTGGTGCAAACAACAGTTAGAAATAAAATGTGTACAGGAAGCAGAGTAGTCATTGGCTGAGATTTGTGAAGTGTAAAGAACAAAATTATGGCAGAAAGCAGTGTTAAAATGATACCCTGCCTGAGGGACTACCCTTTACTCGGCTGCCCTTTAAGCTTCCTCAATATCAAAAGGGTTCTTCTATTAACGTGTCCGTAAGAGTGAGCAATGTGAAGCCATGCCACGTTAGGGTGCTTTGTTTCTTCATCCTGGTTACATTGGTGATCAGACCAGTCCAGTTCCTGTTAAATCTAGAATTTTTCTGTTTTATAATCTGGTTTGCATGTAAAATGGTGTTTTTCTCTGCGACAGAATCTGTGGAGATAGCTGGAGGGGTACTCTTTTTACGTGAAGATATATTGCAGGCATTTACTTAGACATTAGGAGTTTCTTGCATTTCATTTAACCTCTACAAAAAGCATTCCTGGTTATTGTGGTTAAATACACAACATGCAAAAGGAAGGTGTTGCGGTATGTGTAATTTTAGGGATGGTGTGTTCTAGCCTACTAGGATTTATTCTGCCTGGTAATGTATTTGGAGATGTACTTTTGTTTTCTTAATTTCATGAAGAGAACTCCTGATCTTCTTTGTTTGCACATACACACGCACAAACACCCCCTCCACTGATCAGTTTTGTATAGCTATTTTGATTTAAGCTGAGCGTATATGAATTGTGTGTACGCTTTTCACCATTTCTTTCAAAGCTAGGGCTAGAAATCTTAGCAAAAGCTGTTGATTAGTGTTGTGTTTCATTTTTAATCAAGAACTAGTACCCGTTAAGTTTGAAAGAATTAAATCAGGTATGGCCATTGACTTAAGAATTCAGCTGTAAATATGAATTTTAGGGTTTTTTTCATGTTCTCAAATGGTATTTTTTTAATTGTTAGTACTGAGCAATTTGTTTATCTTGTCTTCATTGCTGTCGCAATGGTCAGTCTGATCCCGACAGGTCATGAACATCTACTTGGCTTTGTACCATGTACTGTGACTATTTGAGGGAGTTTATGCCAGCTTTTTGGTTTTATACTGAGTGGGAGAAAACTTACACCAGTTTTCTGTGGTAAAGGCACCCAGCCTCACTTAACATTTCAGGAATCCTTACTCAGTCTTGACACTTAAAAGCAATTCACCCACTGACTGCTTTAGACTTCTCTTGAATCTTCTTACAAGTCCGATCTAGGGGACAAGAGAGACTTGGCTTCTTCTGAGCCACAGAGCTCAACCGAAAGTGGGGGTTTTCATTCAGGTTTCTTTATTATGCAGTATAGCGAGCAGCAAGCATTATACTTGTCTGCCATTCATCAGTGGGCTGCCAGACAATTTGGATCAAAACTGGGATTCTCGTCTGTTTAATTCCTTATGTATTATATCATGCACCTTCCTAGTAGTTATTTTCTCTCATACACTACTTAAATTGATAACTATTGAGTCTATGCTAAATATGCACTCAGTCTCTTCATTAAAAACTTCTGATAATACCTTGTCTGCATATTTGCCCATGCAGTACTGTAGGTCGTTTAATTTATGATGGGCATTCTGTCTTTTAGCGTATTATGTAGTGGTTTATCAGTCCTACATTCAGGCTGCAGTTGTTACATTACTTGCGTTGTTGAATGTGTTCAATTTTTTCATAGCGTTATTCTAACATTTAGCACAAAGTCTGCTGATAGATGGTTATTTGTCAAAAAAAACCCCAAAAAAAGGCAATTGAGCAAATCTGACTTAGTGGAATGAGTTTAACTGGGATTAGTACATCTTGTCATATGATCATGTAGTTTTTTACTTAATTAGGTATTTCAGCCCTAACCCAAGAATTACTCTTATCACTGAATCATGGCTGTTCATTCCCAGCACCTAGCGGTATTGCTGCAGGGTAACCAAAGGCTGAAGTGATACAGCCTCCTCAGCCTGCACGGACGGGTCTAGGAATCTGGAGTAAAAGTGTTTGTCATTCTGGTGAACACGGCTTTGCCTAAAAGGAAGGCTCCTTGCCACGTGGCTGAAGTGCTGGAGAAGCTTGTGAGGGTCTAATAGTCTAGAAGGTAAACTGCTGCGTGGAATTCTGGTTTTCATATACAGGCCTCCATAAAACAATTAACGTGATTCTGCTGTCAGACAGATTGACTAAAGCCCAGCATACAGTTAAATATATTAAGGTTGGTGGGTTTTTTCCCAATTATTTTTTAGTACCTCTCCTCTGGAAATACTCAGTAATAGCATTTAAAGACTACAGGATTTTTGGAGCAAAAATGTTTTGTGTTAACTGGTGTCTTTCACTGAGTGTAGACAACTGATGGAGAAGGGATATTGAAAGGAGTAGCAAAATGAAAATGTCTTTAAACTATGCTTTTAAAGGTCTCACGTAACAGATTTAGTATGCTTGTCAATATCTAGGATAATTAAAGCTAGAAAAGTGATAGAATTGGATCCTTTCATGTCTCCCACGGAAGGGGAAGACTGTAGTGAGGTAGAAGAGGTGGGAAGACCGAAAAAAGAGCTCAGTAGGTGCAGCAAATGCTCAGCATCTCTGAAAAACAGGCAGTCCTGTTAACCTGATTAACTGTTGGGTTTTGTACTCCAAAGAGGCCCATTGGGAGCGCTGGCCACGTTCTGTTAAATTCAGTTAAATGCTGTTTGGTTATTGTCTGTGATCGCTAATTGTGTTGAAATAGAAACTGCATTGTTCTTCCACGCTACAAACTGAAGTAAAATATTTTACAGAGGAAGTTAGTTATGCAGTTCAAAGGGTTATGTCGAACGCTATTGCAATTAATAATGCTTTAATATGTTTATCAATTCCTGCTTGGCTGTGCCACATGCAGCATGCTGAAAGTTGGCTTTTGTAGCAGTACGAACGGGTCTCATATCAGAATAGAGCGGCATGAATTTAACTGTAAATATCACACAGAAAATATAGAATTATTACCAAAAATATTTGAGTTGGAGTGGCCTGGCCTATATTATCTCAAGAACAATCAGTGTAGATATATGGAATTAGGTTAATAAAGGGTAAGATTATATTGTCATTGAGGTACCAAACAATTCTCACTTGAGTGTGTACATGACTTCATCGAATTTATTGAGATTGTTCACCTTTTAAAACTCAAGGCTCTGTTTAATTACACTGTTGAATTAGACTCCTATGAAAGAAGTTAAAAACAGTATGGTGATGGTAATAAGAACAACAGATGGAAAAAGAAAACCATATGGTACGTAAAAGATCAAGTGTTAAGGGACTTGATGACTGTGATAGTGGTGAGTCTTGATCTTTTATAGTTTTATATAATCCTAAAATTTAGTTGTTTCATAGATGTATGCAGATTAGTAACTTAATGCAGCATTATCTAAAAGGCGAATCCATTCTCTTTCATAAGAACTTACTCTTGGTTTACTTTCCATACTTCTTTTTTGTGAATCCGATATTTATAAATAAATTCTAGTATCATGGCCAAAATAGTATCTAATTTATATATTAAAGTGTGGTCCAATTGTTGGAGAGATTCTGGAAGAATGTTGCAGCAGAGATCAAGTTTTCGGTCAGGCAAAATACATCCTTACATCGTTTGGGATGTCTGTACCATAGACATTCACTTAAGGCCTAGTATTATCCATATACTCTAAAGAAAATATTTTCAGAAACAACACTGGTTATGAGGAACACTGGAAAACAAACGTTTCTCTTTCTCTAAATATGCAAAATATAATTTATTTCTATTTATTCCTTAGACCCATCTATTTTATTAATAATTAGGAAATGAAAATAACTTTACAGGATGAATGTGATTCATTTAAAACAACTGCTCCAAAGATAAATGTTATTTTACGGGGAGATTAATCTTTTTCTCATTGGGATACTGGGGAAAAAAAAAAATAAATAAACCCCCAAAAAACAAGGGGAGGGGGTTGCAAATAAAAATAACACAATATTCTGTTTTGGAAAGTACATAAGATTACACTTGAGAAAAGAAGATAGTACACCAGAAAGCTGTCAGAAGGTGTCTTGTTTCAGCTTACAAAATATTAACAGTTTTCTTTCTGATTTTAGTAGCTGGGCAAAGGTTAAACAGTGGAAGAATCACAGCAGCCTTGACTAACATGTTGAATTGGCAAACCCAGTGCAAAGAAAATGGAAATTGCCAGCTATTGGAAATAAAAAACACACATGGGAGCTACACCCTTAAGCAGCTAGTTTTCAGTCTTTTTTTTTTGTTTGTTTTTAATTGTGTAGGAATTTCCATTTTGAAATAATAGCTGATACACAGTTGCTCGTTATATTCAATAAGAAGTTAGAGTATGTTCCTATCTGTTCATATGAAAAAGGTTAAAAACGTCATTCCTTGGCCTGCTTAAATACAGAAAAGCAGAAATTAAATTCCACTCTTCTCCCTCCCACCACATTGAAAGAATCAAGAACTTTTTTACTTTTTTTTTGCTACTGTATTGCATACTGCTATTCTGCATCTTTTGTGTACATAATTTTATAGCCTTTCATTAACCATTAATAAATAAACTGTCTGAAAGACATCTTACCTTAAAGGTGGAGGAGAAAAAAAAGAATGCTGACTGAATTTTGGCTATGAAAATGCTTACTTGTTACAGATTTTTATTAATTTAAATTTTGTGTTTACTTAAAGCTTTTATACTTTTTTCTTTTAGTTGCTTTTGCCAAGGATAAGCTACTTGACACTGGTAACAGACAAAGTGAAGAAACACTTTCAGAAAGTTATGAGACAAGAGGAAGTTAGTGAAATATGGTTTGAATATGAAGGTACACCACTGAAATGGTGAGTTTATTTCACTTCATGCCTTTACTCAATTTATCATGTAAAAAGTTACCAAGTTCAGCACAGTGTCAGTACTTTTCCAAAACTAATCACTCCATTGGGTTTCCAAGATGCCAAAAGAGGACGAGGTTAGGAAAAGCATGTTTGGGGAAAAACAGTAAAAGTTTAATGTTGAACGTATGTTTGATTATTCTGCCTGTACTTAGTATATGTATAAGGCAGAGGTTGTGCTGCACCTATTGTTTTTGTTCTGGTTGTTACTGTAATATGAAATGCCTGTGGTTTTGACTTTGCCATTTCTTGCATTAGAATTGCCAAATAAATCTTTGTTAGCTTATTCTACCTTCTTAAAAGCTGCCTAATAACACAGATCGGAAGTATTATTTCTGGAGTCTGAATGCAAATAGTATATATGCTTTAGGATAATCAAACATGTGCGTAACCTTCACTTTTCACTGGTGTGATATGTGCTTGTGCTATAAAACAGATAATACTGATGCACAGGCTCTTGTTGAATTCAATTAGTTCAACTTTATTGAACTAATTCTTGTTGATTCCCTTTTAATAGGCCATGTGACAGAACAAAAAGTATCTTTTTTTTTTTTTTTCTGGGAGGTTGGGGAATCAGACTGACATTGTTTCATTTACTTAATTTTCATAAATACTGTTCATCCAATTTTGTTTCTTCCTATTTCTACCAGAAAGAGTTTCAAAGACAACAGTTTGAGAGCTGCAATGTTTGCTAGCTCTGTACAGATAGCATCAGCTCTCCAGAAAGTATTTAGTATTTTGAATGCTGGAGAGTTTTTATATCTCTTTTATTTTCGCTATCATATTAGGAAAGAAAACTACCAGTGACTGTTTTAACTTCTTGAACCTGGATCGTCTTGTGGTTAGCAAGCATCACATCATGGAATCCCTTTAGACTTGGTGATGCAGTAGATATCATCTAGTCTTTTGTTTCTTTGAGACCAACCTTGTGTAAACCTTGAAAATATGTAAATAGAAAAAGCACAAAAACTAGCTTTTTTCACTTTTTCAAAACTGGGTGGCAAAACCAGCTTTAGACATCTATTTCAATTGTCTGGAATTTAACAATAATTGGCTTCTTCGTGTGCCGTAGTGACCTTGAGTCATGGATACTGTCTATTTAGACAGCAAGGTAGCAAGTTTTTCCCAGTGTGTTCATAATCTTAGGTAGATAATGGGAGGAAACTTTGTAAATTTTCATTGAAGTTGTCACAAGAAAGGAGGGAGAGGCTTTTTACTCCAACCAAAGATCTGTATTTTCTGTAAGTTTTCAAATACTATGATGTTTAAACTAGAATTAAAAAAAAAAAAAAATAAAAACCAAACAAACAATTAAATTATAGATTCTAGGTATAGAGTAAAAATATAATTCTAAAATTAAGTGAAGAGTTACTAAATTCATGGAGCATTGAAATGAAAGTGAATAGTGTAATTATGATCTGCTAATTAAGGCTCTGATCTTTCAGAAAACCTAAGCATATTCTGCCAGGAACAGCTTCACTGATGTCAGTGGAATTGCTTTTCTAAGGAAAATGCTATCTGCAAACCCTTGTTTTAGGAGAATGGTAATCCCCTAAATAGCTGAAGGTTGTTCCAGGGAAGACCCAAGTACCAGAACTGAGAATTAGATTGAGCTGATAGTTTGCAGAGAAAGAATAGTGAGCATTAATCCTTAATCTTTTAAAGTATAGCTTCTGTATTCAAAATCAAATAGAACTTACTAATAATATTGCTTATTTTGATTATTTTCTTTGCACTGTGAGATCGTATTGCTTACAGTCTGTGCGGTTTCATACCTGGTTGGGATGTAGGGTGTCTCTTTTCAGCTGCAGCTCTTCCAGGGAGATTTTGGAGGGAGTCTGAAGCAGAATTTCAACTTCATGGTCTGCTTCACTTGGGCCAGGCTCCTGAAGGAGGATGAAGCTCTCCAGATCTGGAGTTACAAGGGCCTGGGGCCTCCCACTGAGGTTGTTGGGACTGGGGAAGATGGTCCTCTTGCATGCAGAAGGCATGTGCTGGGAGAAGATCTGTGTCACCAAGTCAAGGAGCTGCAGGAAGAGGTCATCAGGCTGTACAGCATCAGAGATTACAAAAGGAAATGGATCAAATCTTCTCAGAGACCCTGCAGCTACAGGAGCCTAAACCTACAACTACATTGAAGGAGGTGCAGGAATAATCTGTGATTATTGGATTGGAAAATAGTCTCCTAAGATATGGAAGGGCCAGAAGCTCGTGAGTTCTGGCAACAGGAGGAAGGCTCCTTCTCCACCTGCGTTCCTGTAACTACAGGATAGGTTCAGTGCTGTGGCTGCAGGTGAGGGACTGAGGGCTCTGTCCAGTGATACATCTGAAGTGGCTGAGCCTGAACTGTGCAAGGGCACCAGGAGGAAGTGGCGAGTGAAGTCAAAGGTCTGTATTCTCCTTACTGTCCTTTATCAATCCCTCTAGGATCTTGAACTCTGTCATTTCATGGTTGCTGCAGCCAAAGCTGCCACTGGTTATCACATCCAGAACTATTTTGTCTTGTTAGTAAGTAATAGATTCAGCTGCAGGTCAGCTCTGGTCCATCCAATGCCTGTATCAAGAAATCTTGACTACTTGTGTCCCACCATGTTGCTTTTCCAGCAGATGTCAGAGATTAACAGGAATCAGGATCTGTGATGCAGAAACTTCTTGAGATATTAAAGAAGATTTTATCTGCTTCCTCGCCTGGATTGGATGATCTGTAACAGACTCACCATGATGTTGCCCTTACTAGTCTCTCCTCTGATCCTGGACCACGAGATCTCAACCAATCTGTTGTCTGTCCCATTAAGTTTCATACATCTAAGCTGCTCCCTCACATGGAAGACAACCCTCTGCCCTCGTCTGCCTTGCCTGTCTTTCCTGAGCAGCTTGTGTCCATCCATCCACAACAACATTCCAGTTGTGCAGGCTGTCTCACCATATCTCAGGTAGCCCAACACTGTCACAGTTGTGTCACTGCTCTAGTTTCTCCTGCCTGTTTCCCAAGCTGTGTGCATTGCTGTACGTACACTTGTGGTAGGCTCTCTTCTACCCTCTTTTATCATTTTGAGATCTCCCTTGTAGCTGTCACCTTTCACCACTTGCTTTCCACTCATGTCCATTAATTTCTACATGTCTGTGGGTTGTTATTCACACCCCTGTTGTTTACGGTCTAAACCAGTTACGGTCTAAACCGGTCCTTGCCAGGCTGGCCAGCCTGAAGGCAAAGATACTTTTGTCCCACTTAGGTGGATTTCGCCTCTCCTTAGCAGTCCTTTATCCCCAAAGAGTGTCATGTGGCTGTAAAAGCCAAGTCCTTGTTGTCACACCACCTGCACAACCAGTTATTGACCTGCAGTTACTGACCAGCATTCAAGTCTCAGAGCCTCTGAACCTTTCTCCTTTGATGGAGAAGTTGTGGAGGTGCCACCTTGCCCCTGGAACTGTATTGTCACTCTTGATAAACTCAAGTGTTCCCTTGCCACACTGGTGATTTGTGCCCGTGTGGTTGAAGAGCAAGGGCTAATAATCCAAGCACAGGACCAACCTTGCCAGTCTGTCTGCAACTTCTTAACAGACAACAAACCTCTGAAGGCAGCAAGTGAGATTGACTGTCTCCTGTAGGAGTGAGTGTCCTACCACCGTGACTGCTACCTCTTGGTGTGGATGTGGTGTTTGGGCTGTTCTGATGCTTCCTCGGAACTTCCAGCCTCTTGTCTGCCATTGAGGCAGTGACTGCAGGTGGAGAAGGAGCCTGCCTTCTTTTGCCGGAGGTCGCAAGACTTTGGTCTTCCCCATCTTGCGAGTCTTCATGCACCGCTCCAATGACTGCAGACCCTTTTTCTGTGCAGCTGGGAGTTCAGGCTCTCATCTCTGCAAGGTCTCTGTGAGGACACCATCAGTCTCTTCTTATCTTCCCTGATGCTGTGCAGCCCTCCGACCTAACTTGGTGACATAGCTCCTCCACTAACACACACCTCCTCTAGGCAAGGATGTTTCCTCTGCTTGCCCCAGCTCTCAGGAGAGGTTCCCAAGCTCTCCTGGCAGCTTGAGACCTGGAGGGCTGCATCCTCTCAGGAGCTCTGCCTGAGTGAAGGCCTCTGATGTGCCAGGGGTGGTTTCTCCAGCAGGAGCTAGGGGATGACACCCTATAGCTTGTTGCTGTCCTATTTGAGCACTTGCACATGGCCTTCAGCAGAGTTTCTGTCCCCTTTCTGTGGATTGTGCTCTAGCCCTGGTAGTTGTGTAGGTACCAACTGGATGGATGCTTGACCCTTCCTAATTGGGAGTCAGTGGAAGACAAAAGGTCAAAGCACCATTTGATCAGGCATAGCTGACATATTGTTTGAAAATGCTAGCGTTTGCTTAAAAGAGCTAAGCAAAAAATTATTTCTTACTGAATACGAAAGGAAAAGCTGAGGCTATTTTGCTATGCAGCCAAAATTTCCTTCAATGAGACATTTGTTCGTAGAAATGCCTAAACACCAGATTTCGGCCACTCGATGTACTTAGTACCCCAGGCAGTTCTGGAGCATAGGATTTTTTTGTCCTTGGATTTATCAGTTCATGTGACAGGTCTTACTGAATTACCTCAGTAAATGATTCTGCTCTGAAAACAATTTACCAGCTCACGCTGTTGCTTTCTGTCCTGGGTTCAGGAAAAAAAAAAAAAATTGTTAGAAAAGTAGTAATTAATTTTCCTTACTATCCATCTGTCACTTTTGAAAGGATTTTAAGTACTTAACGTTGTGTTTTCCAGGACTTCTCTCACACTCTGAAACCACCTTCTGTATAATAAAAAAAGCAGTAATAAATTGACGATGGCTGGAAGTCAAGGTCCTGTTACACTTCTGTAGGTTGAAGACTTTCCAGAACCAATCATTATTCTAGCAACTTGTAAAAAAAACATTTGTGGTCTCGTAGTCATTTTCTCTTTGATATTTTTCCCATTATTTCCTTTAAGAAAGTTCTGCACAGCCTGCCTGTCCTTGGCTCCCACTCTAGTTAAGACCAGTTTGATTTCAACAATACAGTAACATTTTTTTCAAAATTATACCTTTCTGGGCTGGACATTTCCCTTAGCTGTTGTTCTGTTTGTTTGTTCTTTTCTTTTGGGAGGGCTCAAATCTTTAAAGGCGCTCTTGGATTTTTGAATACTTTTTTTGTTGTTGTTGTTCTCCTGAGTACTGTAGGTTCTAGAGAGTGTTTGTGTATTTCTTTAATTGCAATGCCTAATTTTCCAATAGAAATTCAGAAACAGCATTGCAGCAGTACCACTGGAGGCAAGATCTTTAATGAGGGAATACTGCCCCGTAGCACAAGGTGGATACATCCTTAAGAATGGAGTGAGGGAATGTTGGGGGCTTTTTATTCCATGTACAGATCTACAAGTCCTCTTTTTTCAGCTTCTCTCTTTGTGCCTCTCTTAATTCTCTATCCTGGTTAAGAAACCAGGTTTTAATATGAGGGAAATATAAAGAATAGCTTTAGTATTGTTGTATGGATTGCTATTGTTTCCAGACTCTTTAAAAAATGCTTGTAACTGTATCTCAAAAGTAAGTGAAACACAGCATTATGTACAGGCATTACTTAAGGCTTCTGTTGGCTTCAGGTTAAATGCCAGTGTGTGAGAACGGGCTTTTGAAGCAGGACATTTTGAAGCAGATACAAGACATCTCAGGATTGCGTCAGTCCTGTTGCGAACTTTGCTTTTAATGGAAGGCTGTGCTTCTGAAGAGAAAACGATTTCTCTTATGCTCTGCTGTCTTCATTAGTCTCATGTGTTCTGCTGTGGAACAAAATGAATTTAGGGCTGGCCTCTTTCAAAATAAAAACTGTCTATCAACTGTGCAAAGCACCAGGATTTTACTGAAGAAAGGTTGAGTATATGAAATTCATTTTGTAATCTAAACTGGGTAGAAGATAGAGAGGTAGGCCAAGAAGTGATGCTTTTTTTTTTT
>NW_009623980.1:0-14084 GCF_000690535.1 Cariama cristata | reverse complement strand
CTTCTGCCCCCCGCCCCCCAGTCCTGCCGTCGGGGGCCGCCCCTGCGCTGGGCGAGGAGAGGCAGAGCCCCGCTTTCTGCGGGGTTTGCAGCGGGGCGTGCGAGGCTTCAGCCCCTTCTCCTTGCACCTGCGTTTCCGCTTACGTTGAGCGAGAGCAAAATGTAGAACAAAGATCAAATTGCAGTGGGAGAAGCCGGTGCCCGCCTGCTGGGAAAGATCCGTCGGGCTGAGGAGGGCGTCCCTTTTCCGAGGAGGCCGGCAGGTTTGCGCCTGGCCTTTCCCCGCGCTGCCGGTGCGGTTGTGCTCTCGGCCTGGAGACGCCTGGAGACTGCCCGAGCAGTGTGGCTTTGCGAACAGGATCTGTGTTTAACACCAAGAGCTTCAGAAATTGCCATATGATGGCCGACTTTCTGTGACTATGGTGTCTGTATCCCTGACTCTTGTGAAAGGAAAGACATTTCAGTATAGCATCTGTGCACTTTAATTCTCCTGTATGTCATGTACAAAATCATAAACCACTGTAAATTACTCTTCCAGTGCTTACTTAGTTGTACTGTCTGCCCATAATTATTTATTTGGAATTAGATTGTGGTTCTCTTGATATGAACTGTGTAAGCATTTAAGCAAGTGGCTCTTGAAGGTTCTCACTTTAAGATTATGGTTCAAAGGGTCAAAGCAAGCGCATGCTGCATTCGGTATTTCCTCCTCCACTTCAACTCCTCCCTGCCTTCTTCCACCCACCTACCCACCCCTGCAAGCTTTACATACAAACAGATCTTAACCCCCAATTTTTTTCTCAAATTCTCATGCCAAAGCGAGTGCAGCTTGATTCATGGCCATTGACTGAAGTACTTTGTCCTAAGAAGTTATATGAAGTGCTCATTTCCATATAGCCAGTAATGGGACTGGGTCCTAACTGTGAAACTTTTGGCACACTGCTCATCCTTAACGCTGCCTGGGTATATGCAGCAGACACAATAAAGCAGCTTTTTTTTAATTAAAATTTTCCATGTTCTCCATACATTTTGTGATGACAGTTCTTTATTGCATGCACAGTAATTTTTATTTTGGCTTCTTTGTTTGAAATTAGAGACTCTCATCCATTCAAAATAACCTGAGTAATTTTTGTCTTCAAGACAACTTAGTACATCTCTTGGTTTCAAGGAAGTGATTTGACTGTGTCCCTAGCAGCCAGACTCTTCATATGACTCTAAATGAATGAAATAAGATCTTCAAATGAGCTTGACTGTAGGATGAGATAGTGTCTATGGTATTTGTAGTTCTGTTGCATTCTGCAAAATAATGAAAACAGGAAAGCAATGTCATACAGATCAAAACAGCTTGCAAGGCTTTAGTTTCTTCATTGGTAGGTCATCAGTTCAAATTTAGGTTAGATATGAGTTTGGGAGCTGCACTTCCTAGCAGTTGGTTCAAATGCATCTCTTTTTTTATAATAATAGTTTTGATTTTAAGGCATTATATTTGAATACAAGACTGGATCGGAGCACGAGACTGCATCATATTTGTTATGTAGTATAAGAGGGTAAAACTTTTGCTATGTTTTGATGAGAGTGTATCAAGGGACCTAAACTGGATGTTTAGAAGCAGAATATGTTATATTGGATGTGACATAATTCCTTTATACCTGTAACATGGAAGAGAAGCTCTTCATAGCATTCTACGTTATATATCAGCGCTTTGAGGAGAGATGTCTGAATGAATACTAGGACTGAACTAAACTTCTCCTCAAGGTGATAATTTTCAGTTTATAGCTTGAAAATGAGCTGTACAAGGCTAGGCATTTACGTTTTTACATGTAGTACACCAATGAAGTAACTGTATAGGGTAAGGTGTTTATGGAGAAATACTTAGGGGAAAGATATTATATGGATGAGTTGGTAATGAACAGATGATGGAGTTATAATTTAAACTTCCCTTTCACAGCTTTCTTCTGTTTCTGTGGAATTCAAGATAAAGTAGAATTAATTTAGCTCTTAGACAGACTTTGTGTTACTGAGTTCTGCAGAATTTTTCTCATCAGGTACCATTACCAACAGCAAACATGACACACTATCTTTTATATTCTCAAACCACATTTATGATAAAAGGTGGACATTTAATGGTATACTGTTACTGAAATTTTGGGTTTTTTAAAAATGCACTTGTATAATTAAGTATCTTTCAGAAATATTAAGTTATCATTGTGAGGAAATGCATGTAAATAATTCCTGTGTTGTCTTTATAGATGGAACTAACATGAGGGAAAAGAAATAACTGTAGGATAGGATTGAATGAATTAAAGTTAGACTACACAACCAGGGCATTAGAGTGGAAAAACTTGAGTACTAACCCTACATGTACCTGCCTGTAAAAACTCTTCACTCATAGTTTCTTGTGCTTAAAAGAAAAGTTTGATTCATTGTGCACCTTTCAGTATCATAATTTAGTGCTCTGTGTCTTGGTGTAGTTGTGCAAGTGTTAACTGAGATAATAGCTACTCAGGAGCTTTGAATACAAAGGTAATTATTAAATACATTGGGGAAAAAAATTGTCAGATTCTTTGGGAGTTGTGTCACTGTACAGCACAAAACCATTTAGCTGTTTTTTATTTGGTTGGGTTTTGTTTGTTTTTTTTTTTTTTAACCGCTGCTGGTTTGCATGCTGTTGGGTTTTTTCATGTGTCTGTTTTCTTGAGAAGGTATATTGAGAATCACCTCTTCGTGTCCCCCCAAATACTTACCCAATTGAAACAAAACCTAAAAGAGGAATAGTATGTAAAGGATAAATAAGACAAGTTTTGGAAGAACTGGTAAAAAGGTAAAAGGAAAGTGAAGGAATACAAACCTGTAGTAAATTGGGATTTGTTAATTTTATTCTTTAAGCTGGCTTTGGTTGTAACATGAATGTCATGAATCAGTAGAAGCTTTTTTGTTGTTGTTCTGCTCTGAGTATGGGAAGTATTCATTTTGGAAGCAGCAACACACTGTATTCTATAGTAAACTCTGGAAATCTCAATCTGACAACCAACAGCTATTGGTCTTGAGAGTTCCATTTAAAAAGTCAGCGCTCAATTTTTCTGCATCTGCAGTTTATATGAAGTTTTGTGCTATGATAACTGAGGCAGCTTGATATTCAGCTACCAGTGACCAAAGTAGGATGTTGGTAAATGAGGAATGTGATGTGGTCACAGGGGCAGCGTTCCCAGGGACAGACAAACGACAAGGTTGAGATTTAGAAACACAACTAACAGGCTGTGAATAAAACACCCTGAAGAGGAGTAAAGGGCTTAGAACTGCAATGGTTTTAACAGCAACTGAGAGCATTGTAGATTTTTTTTTTTTTTTTTCCTCCAGCTAGAGGAGGATGATGTTTGACTCAGTTTAAAGATAAATGATTGCAAGTGCAACTCTGTACTTCCCTTTTGTACTTTATTGTAATCTTAATGCTTTGTGGTACAACTGCTGAAGGTCATACCCTACATCAAGATTCTTCTACCTTGGTCTTGTCGATGGATAACCAGGCAGTAGAATCAGAGTGAAAATGTAGATTTGGAAATTTACTTTATATTATTTGGGGATTTAAGACTTAGGTTTTAATCCTGATAGTTAAATCAACTTAAACTTTGATATGGATGTAGCTCATAGATTTACGTTTAGTCTTCCAGTGCAAATGTAAATCTGTGTTTATTCTTGAACTACTAAAAGAAATAGTTACACTTCCTAGCAGCTCAGAAGATTAAATGTGATTTGGTGCTCTGAAATTTCTTGTTCTAAAAAGGGTGGTAAATGGTAAATTGGTGTAAGAAGTATGAATGGAGGCTGTGCTTTTCATGACTATTGCTTGTTTAGACTTGGTAACATTGGCAGTTTGGTTGGAAGAGTCAGTTTCTACAAATAGGGTCATGGTGATTTGCAGAAGTTGCCTCCCTTGGTTAAAAGCTGCTGTCTCAAGTGTGGAGTCAGAAGAAAACACATATCCATAACTCAGCCTGCCTCAGTGCAGAGTCCAGCAGCTTAATTAGAATTGGGGGTAAGAGTGGATTTAAGCAATGTCTGGGCTTGCGCTCACATAGCTAGTGTAGCCTTCTGCCAACACCATTGAGGTATTGGTGGGTCCTGGCACGAGAGTAGAGTGGATAACAGGGGCAGTAATTTCTTAAATTTAGCAAATGGTTTAAAATTCTTGGCTAGTTTCTAATTTCTTAACTCTGAGTCATAACCTTCAAATGGTTCTTCATACCGTGTGTATATTCTTTGAAATGGTATCAGCTTTTGTCTTCGTCTTCATCTATATCTTTAGTATAACCCTAAATACACTAAAACTGTTTGTGTAGATAATGCCATCTTTCTTTCATTGCTAATTTTAACAAATCGTCCAGTGTTCGTTCTACTGATAACTGGTTGGGGTTTTTTGGGGGAGGGGTGGAAGAAGAGTTTGTTAGTATGTGTAGCTTTAATTGGTGGATCGCTAAACCATCTTAATGTTAATTTACTAGAAAACTATTACATATATATCATGCACGTTACGTTTTGTTGTAAAGATCTAGGAATCCTACAAATGCTCACTTGAAGCTGACCTGTGTGAGAATAGTGTTGGGCTCCAAGCACTGTGCTATTAAAAACATTGTTTTTCAGCATAGATGGGAGTATTTGAGGTTTTCAGTATTTGCTTAAAGGGTTTTCTAAGGCTACCTGACACTTTATTGGTGTAGGGGAAAATGCTAACATTTACAAGTTTCATGACTTGCAAGCTCTTGCGAAACTTCTGCTGCACCATGTCTTGTTTTTTGTTCATGTTTGTGTGTGGTTCTAAAAGAGACCAAGGCTTAGAGAATAGTAAACTTAAAACTGTTAAATTTTAATTTGAGCATTTTGGGAGTTTATTACCCCTCATGGAGCTTTGGTTTTGATGGTAGATTTCCCACCCACCCTTCTTTCATGACATTAACAATTAGAAGACCTTTTTTCGTTTTTTTTTTTCAAACATGCAATGACAATAGCAAAGAAACTGTATTGGCATGTGTAATCCTGTTCACAGTATCAGAATATAGGACAATTATAGATAGGGTTTTTAATTAGTTTGCTGTAACAGCAGTTTGCATCTTGAGAAGGGGGAGGCTTTTTAAGAGTTTGGTTTCATTATGAATAAGTAGGTAGTTTCGAATTCCATTTTGTTGTGATGCTGAGGAAACAGTTGTATTATTAATAGTCAAGTCATCAAATGACTTAAAACTTAATATATCGCAGTGACCAAGTAGGAAATTAACTTGGAACACTTAAGAATGTTATCAAACAAGGATAACATTGGGTTTCTTGTGCAAATATTATTTAATTAATTATTTGATGGAAATTTTATTTTGGGGTAAAATTTTATTGACTTTTAATTTCACAAATAAACATTTTATTCAAACTATTGCTGTGGTAAGTGTTTAGTACTTACTGTTTATTTAGGTGCTTATGTGCTAGGTAGTGGATTCTAATGTAAAGAATTGTATTTTGAGTTGTTCTTATGTGTTCTGAAATGCCTAACAATAAGCAGTTACAGAAACAGTTTTAGAGAACTACACTATATGCCTGCAATGTTGGTGAAGCTTCTCAAAAAATGTCTCCAGTTTTTTTTGGTTGATTTTTTTTTTTTGTTTGTTTGGGTTTTTTTTAAAGATGGTATATTTACCACATAGCTTACATTGAAAAACAGCAAGCTTAAGTTTTGTTATAGAAACAGAAGAGCGAATTTCAGTGCAGAAGGCCTTCTATAAAGATCAAAAGTGGACACTCCTAATGGAAGCATCCTAGTGGATCTTGATGAATAGAAGTGATATCCTGAAAAAGAGTTACAGCCATGACAGTATATGCAGATGAGCAACAGGAGTTTCCTAATGTATGTGTTTTTTGTCAGGGTAGAAGAAATGTCTTGGCAAAGGGACAAGGGACTGGAATGAGGGAGACTGAAGTGTCTTCCACTTGGGGTGCCAACTCCTGTTGGTTCAGGTGCATGTGAATCTGGCCTTAGCTGAAGGCAGAGTAAGTGAGGCCTTCCCCAACTGGAGTGTGAAATAGTAAACGTGATCAGTTAGAAACTAAGTGCTGCTTGTAGATTGTTGCTAGTCACTTAATAAAACCGTTGTGACTTACACAGAAGAAACTTCAAAGTGAATGATAAAACTTAATTAACACGAGTACTAAGGAATATGACTAGAAACTTGTGAGCCTGTAGGTGGTGGATGGAAGTATGTTATTGAGCTTGTTTTCTTTATTGCTTGTTCTCTCTCAGTGCTGGGTAGAGGAGATGGGGGAAAACATAGGGTACTATATCAGCAATGACTTAAGAGTGTTTAAAAAGCTGTTTCTCTCAGAAAAAGAAACTCTAATACTCTGCATGTAAAATGGCATCTTTTTAAATTAGCAGGTTGTAGTTCATATTGTGAACTAAGTCAAATTTTCTGTTTATTCTAGTTGGTTTGGATGCTGCTGGTAAGACAACTATTCTTTATAAACTGAAACTAGGAGAAATTGTCACCACAATTCCCACTATTGGTAAGAACCAATTCTCATGTCTTCATTCTTGTTACTCTAAATTTGTGTTGTAGAGACAGGCTTCTGAAGAGTGTAGGGATTTGCTATCTTTGCTGCTAGTATAAGAATCAAGACAAACATAGCCGTAGCATAACTGTGGCAGACCAAAGATACATCTAGACCAGAATCCTGTGTCTGACAGAGGCCAGTAGGCTGAAAGATTTGCCGAACCGAAGGTGGTGTACTTGGATGTAAGTGGTTAATTGCTGCCTCTACCCCCTGCCCCCAGTCAATTTTCTTCCTGATCTAGCAATTCAATTCTGATAAGCCATTTTATATATATATTTGGGAGAAGTATAAGTCAGGAAGTAGCTATCTTTAACATGGTTAGAATTACATTTTAACACTAGCATTAACTATTTCTAATTACTTTTTTATTTTTAGGTTTTAATGTGGAAACGGTAGAATATAAAAACATTTGTTTCACAGTTTGGGACGTTGGTGGTCAAGATAAAATTAGACCTCTTTGGAGGCATTATTTCCAGAACACACAGGTAAGAGTTCTGAGATGGCAATAATTAAAGACTTGTTTTGTAAAGTTTCATTATGTTCTGTAGAGTGTATATATGGAAAGTTGTCTTCTGTCCCTTCCTTTGAGAAAGGCTCCTCACTATTTCCTGCAAGTTCTGAGGGATACCCAGATTTTATTCTAGTTGAAGCTAGTTCAGTACCGTGAAGGCTTCAAGTCTAGTCGTGACTGCAGCCTGGCAAGGATGAAGTCCTTTAGGATCTACCAGTGTTCTATAATGTGCCAGAGCAGCTGGTTTGTTTGTGAGGAACTCTTCAACTTTGATGTATCCATGCCTTGATTTGTTTCAACTGCTGTTGGCTTATACATAAAAATTGTTACTGTTTAAACACCCTTCTACATACTCTTTTTAATAATCAGCCTTAAAATACACAGCTTTTACTGTGCTGTATCAGTGTATTTAGTACGCTGAGTATCTAAAAATAATCGTAAAATATCTTGTTACCAATTGATTAGAAAGTGTCAGCTTCATATTTATGTGACTGCTGTCATTTTTGGTGATATAAATGTGATTCCTTCCTTTGGTTCGCAAGTAGTAAGGTAAGTTGCTTATTAGGATCAGGAAACTTTGGGAGTGGGGTTTGGGTTTGTTTTGTTTTTTTCTTTCTGTGTTCAATATAGAATTGTTTTCAAGAAACTTCTGTGCAGCATAATACATGTGATTGATGCAGAAAAATGGAGAAGTCTGGTTTGACAAAAAGGAGCTAGCAAAGTACTGTTGTGAATAGAGTAATACTTGATTTCAGTTCCTTACTCAACCCTGTTACTAAATATTTTTAAAAGATGCTTCTCTTTTTTTCTTAAAGAGAATGAGAAAATGTAAGGTTTTCAGACTGAAATTTTAAGAGTAGTGTGTGTGTAAGGAGGACACTTGAATAACAGTGATGCCCTGGGACATACTGTTTGGTGCAAACTTTTTAAACTAAATTCAGGCCTTAGTTTGAGTGTGGGTTTTTTCAGTGAAACGTGAGATGGTGAAGTACATGTGATTCTCTTGCTGCGTTTAATGTGATACAATGAGTGAAAAGGAAGGGGGGAAAGTTAGCTTCTGACAGTTTGCTAGTGTCTTCTTTTTTCTTTTTTTTTTTTTTCCCCCCCAAAGTAATGAATCCCACACTAATCAGTAAACCAACGTTTGCAGTTTTTAACTTCTTTGATTTAGAAGGCCTAGTTTTATTTTGCAGTTGAAACTTATTATGTAGTTGTTCAGACAGATATCTTGTATTGCTTAAACAGAAATTTCTGTCAGATTTGCTGGCCTAAGAGAGGGACAATCACAATATTCAATATGAGGTTTTTGGTTTTTAAAATAATACTGCGTGTTTACCTTGGTTTTTCAAAACTTAACTTCTTACAGGGCCTCATTTTTGTGGTAGACAGCAATGACAGAGAGAGAATCCAGGAAGCAGCAGAAGAGCTGCAGAAAATGGTAAATGTCAATACCTTCTGAAATAGGATTGTTATACTTACTTTGTCATATTTTTGGATGTTTGTCAGCTTCCCTAAGAGATTTAGGATTTTAAAATTTTAGGGAGTTTGTACAGTGCATGTTGTATTCACCTGGTAATTCTGGGTCAGATAGTGCAACGAGTTCTAACTACAACTCTGTAGAGGGCTACTAATGTGTCAGAACCTTTCCTTCCTTCATAAAACCTTAATAGAAATGCAACAGATAAAGTATTTTGGAAAAACAAATTGGTGCTAAGAATTTCAGCAGCAAGGTGCTGGTAAATTCAAACTTCCTCTTGAAAGAATGTTTCCTTATTTGTAGGGGAAGTTCTCTTGGGTACTAGTTAAATTTTACTCAGTACTTACTAGTGACTTCAGGAGCAAGAATGAAGATGTTTATAACCCTTAAATCAGTATTTAGGTTTCTTTAGTGTTTGTTTGAAGTACTTAACTGAGCTAATTTAATAACATGACCGCTTTTTCTGTTAGCTTCAGGAGGATGAGCTGCGAGATGCAGTGCTGCTCCTGTTTGCAAACAAACAAGATCTGCCAAATGCCATGGCAATCAGTGAAATGACAGATAAACTAGGTCTTCAGTCTCTGCGTAACAGAACTGTAAGTGCTAAACTTCCTGGTTGCTGAATTCCTTTATTATATATCATAAAGATAAGTTTTACTCTAAAGGAAGGGGAAGTTTTCACCTCTTGCTGTAGAAAGATGCACACACCTGCTATTAAATTCTGTAGTGCATAGTTTATGGTCCTTGTTCAAAATAAGTGATTTAGGAGTATAATCCAGGGTGTACAGTTGTTGCAGATGTTCCACCTTTTCCTGGAAAAATACAAATACTCCAGTATGTCACAGAAATACAGCTGTCAAACCTGTTTGACAAAATATGTGGCGGGCTTTCCTGTTTTCTTAATTTTTGTTATTCTGGGGAAGAAAATGCATTCTGCATTCTCACTGCTACAAAGATGGGTGGAAATTAAGTAGCTCCTGAATCGTTAGATTCCATCTGCACAAGTCTTTGAAACATAGGGTTGCTTCACATAAACCATCTAGCCTTCTGTAATATTTGTTTATGTCTGTATGTTGACACACTAAGATCATATCCATAGAAGATGTTTTAAAGGTCTGTTAATTTAGATAATTCCATGTCCATTTCCTGAAGAGCAGTCTTTCAAAAACAAGAAGCTAGTTTTCAGCATACAAACCAAATGCAAGTTCTGTATTTGTTTCTTGATGCCTTAAACGGTGTTCTAGCATTTGGTAGGCCAACACTGAGTTTCTGAATAATGTCTGAAACCCATCTACTTATATATACTTTTCAAAACTTTTACAAATACCATCGGTTGAATATTGACTCTATTTATGGCATAAAACAGTGTTTACGGAACACTGAGTGTGTATCTGAGTGTCACATACTGTGATAACTTCGCTTGCATTTTGTCACTATTTAATTTTTGTTTGTGTTCTATATTAACAGTGGTACGTCCAGGCTACCTGTGCTACGCAAGGAACTGGTCTGTATGAGGGACTTGACTGGCTGTCAAATGAACTCTCAAAACGCTAACTCAAACTGGATGACTCTTTCACCAGGGACATGTTTGATATAAGTGGTCTAGGCTTGTTACAACAAAATTAGTTTGCATCTTGGTTATTACAGTATCTGGAACTGATATTTGGGCAGGATATTACAGCATTTCAACTTACTTTGTTGCCAATTATTGTTTACCGAGCTACATGTTGCAAAGGTAGCAATATGCTTGGGTAAAAATCTCCTTAACTTGGAAAAAGTGTATCTTCTGATTTTATTCCCCTTGTTAGTCTAAATGCCTGAATATAGTTATTGTGACATCTTGAAGATCTGTTTTGAATACTCTTTTCAGCCCAAATAAATTAATGTTTTAATTTTTTTTTCCTCCCTGCTACTTTTAGTTTACTGATGCCCTGTTTCATTCCTCAGACAGTCTGCTGATTTAAAAATGTAGCATTCCGTATGTATTTATTTCTATCCCTTGCCAAAAAGAATTCCTAATACTGCTTGTTCCAGCCAAGGAAGTGCTCTGAAACACTATATAAATCTACTGCACTGAGGAACATTTTATTAATCCTTGGGTTCTGTCAGCCCAACTTGCCTTTGTGTGAATTGGATTTGATGGGTAGAATAGTTCTGTGCTGGTTGCGAAGAGCTCATGTTGAGGTTGTTTTTAATATTCAGCAGATTGTCTTCCTTTATATTGTATCTTTTTTTTTATGTTGCATGTTGCTTTTTGGTATCAGCCTGACTATTTTTGCCCAGTGTATAATAGTTCTGCTGAAGTTTTACTGTTTGTTGGTGAACATATCTTCATAAAGAAATTTTGGAAAATTCATCAAACTCAATGGATTAGTTTCTTCATAACCCACTTGGAATTATTCCTAATAAAATGATAAAATGTATAGTTCTGTGTATGCTCTTCTTGATTCCTGAAATAGTTGAATGGCAAGTTGTCACTTACTCTTTTTCCGTATACTGAACTTTCCTGCAGCTTGAATGTGAACATGAATCTCAGATTTTTGCTTGTTTGGAGCTGTGTAGAGCGGGACGCAGAAGGTGGGCAACAAAGTTGTATACAGTGCAGTAGAGTAGCTGTCATCAAGACTTACATAATTCTGTAAGTGTCTTTCGAAGTTGTAAATCTAAAATTACTTTTAAGTTGTCCAGATATGAAAATACTAACAGTTACAAAAATTGTAATAAAACAAATACAAACTGCCTGAAAAGCATGCATGTCTGTTTTCATAGTTGTATCTACATTTTAAAAACCAACATGGGTTCTAACAGGAGAATCACAAATTCTCTTGGTGGCTGGTTGGGAAGCTAACTTCAACACTTGTGCAGGGATTTACTATATTAATGGTGATAGTCACCCCAGAAAATCAGCTTTATGCAACTGCTACCATCTGCTTGCATATTTCTGCCCCCTTATACCTCTGTAGTTCAAAAGATTTAAATTAACCTGTTTTCTGAGGCTGTTACTAATGGGTATTTTAAAATCTATTTTTCGGTTGCCTGTCTGCTATGGATGCAAATATGGCTCAATCCTCCAACTGAAATACTCTATTCGATTGGTTGTATGTCTTCAGGAACCCAAAGCGTGATTTCATTGCAGTTTCAGGCTAAGCTCCTCTCTTATTTTTAGCCCAGGTCTTGTTATCCCTGCTACAAGAAATCCCAGTGACAAGGTCTGGTAAACTCAAGCTCATTTAGGTTAAGAGCACCTTCCAAGGCAGCTTCTGCTGTAACTGAGGTTTAAGTTTCTAGGAAGTACTGTTACTGTGAACACAAGTAATGGGAGAAAATTCCAGATGTTTTGAATATAGTCATTAACTGTCTTCAATATGTAACAGAAACCCAGGAGGCAGTGTGAGTAGGGTTTTGCCTGCACCTTTAATGAATTGCTGGTTACCTATTAACCAAAGTTGATACATCCATGCATTGAATCAGTAGCTGTTAATACACCTATTTCTAGCAATGCGATTGCTTGAAATAAACCTTAAAGGAATACCTTGTTCAGAAGAGGCAGCTTGTCTGGAATACAGGTTGTATCAGTAGTCCCAACAGGTTAAAATGAAACAATGCTTGTGACCAAATTAAATGCCATCTCCTCTTCCAAGGAAGAAGTTAGAGGTAGACTTCAAATAAAAAAGCAGATACTTAGAGACAAATTAGGCCTATTATCTTGAAGGAAACATTCTGTTTGGTAGAGATTAAGATTTCTTGATATCTTGAAGATATCTTTGTTTTATTTATTTCAAATACTTTTAAGTAATTAAATACTCAGGTTTTGGTGAGCTCTGTTTAGCCTCTGTTTATGCTTTTGAGTTATAGCATGTGTATAGAAGTTTATTTCAAAGAGTTACCATGCTTGGCTTTGTGTAACACTAGGTTGTAATTCTGGTATAAAATGAGTAATTTCCCAAAGTCAGTAGTAAAGATCTTGAACCTCATTTAAGAGTGATGGAATCTGCATGAGGGGTTAAGGGTACAGCTTACACTGAAGTGCGGTAAGACAGTCAATAAAATTCTTGGGTGTAATTGAGTAGTCGAGGTAGTGTCAATTGGAGCATAGAGAGGAACTGAATAGATAGGTAAGATCACGCTTGACCTCTGTTACTGAAACGATATTTGCCTCTTAGTACTCTGTAAGGTTGTAATCTTGGAAGCAAGGTCTCTGTTACAGTTTATTCATAGTAATGCTAAGCTGCAGAAGGGATCAGCTGTGGAATGATGTCACAATCGACAGAAGTAAAGAAACTTTCCCTCAGGTTGTTACATTCTCATCAACTGTTCTCAATTCTCTTAAGATTTTCAAGGGACACTCTAGATTACATATTCTTGATTCTAAGCAGCAGTCCCTGGGGTTAGTGCATGTGCTTAGAAAGCTACCTTGTCTTCAGATGACAAACAAAATAGTTTGTTATGCATAATCTTACTGGCTATTGCAGTATGCTGAAGTCTCGATGGCTTTCTTTTTCCTTTGGAGTTAGTGCTACTTTTGTAGCTAGTGCTTGTCTGTTAGTACAAGAACAAACCTAGTCCTGATGAGGTTGTGGGGGGTTGTTTGGGGTTTTTTTATGCTACCTTAGGTCTTTTAGTACCAGGATCACATGCGGTGTTGAAGTCCATATCCAATTCGATTAATATGGCTATCCATTAGTAAATTCATTAGCTGTGGCAGTGACACTTTATTAAACTGACCAAAACGCTAATTTGTATGCTAGTCATCTTACCCGAACACAGTATCACTCTTCTGCTGTAAAGGCACTGACTGTCATTTAACACATTGCGGATAGGTAAAAATACTTCTTTTTTTTTCTTTTTGACATTCTTTAAAATTGTTATTTTGTAGGTAAAGCATTTATAACAGTGACCTATGTATGTTGTATATCAGTAACAACATATAATAGAGCCCTGCTCTCCAGAGGTAGATGAAATTCCCATGAAGATCCAATTTTGTCATGTCTGTTAAGAGTTTAGATACTAACTTTGTCATTTCCCTATCAGAAAGTCAAATACCTGAACTGAGCTGTTGTCCCAGAAGTTCAAAATCTTGGACAGGCACAAGACTGCTAAAAATGTGTTCGTCATTCTACTCTAATGACAGGAAATAACTGTGTTCCAGTAGCTGAAATTTCTCCTTGTGTAGCATTAGCATCAACTCCTATATTCGAACAATAGGTAAGTTCTACTGCACTGGGGAGTCACTCTAGTAATATTTGTATACAGGAGTTTTTATTTCAGTGTATCAGATGGCCAGCTTAACTACAGAGAGCAAAACACTGAAGAATGAGTGTTTTTTCTTTTACTTGGCCATGCTGACACAATTTATTCCTTCTATTTTGAGTACATGCGTGATTGGATTTTCATTATTTTCCAACATTCAGAGAACAGTTTTGCATGAATATTTAGATCTACAAACAGACCGGTGGAAAAGGCTTGTTTTGTTTTTCTCACATGTAAGTAAGCTGATCGCTCAATCCTACAA
>NW_009623979.1:0-16709 GCF_000690535.1 Cariama cristata | reverse complement strand
GCTTTAATGGGAGTCAGTGGGATGCAGGTATACTGCAAATGCTTATTATCACTCAGGCTATGGAACAAATTGAAGACAAGATACAACAAGAAATGCTGACTAACGCCAGCAAAAAGGAAGATGAAAAGTAGAACAGGAGATTTCCCTAGAGGTATTACAATAGATATGGGGAGCTCTATGTCAGTGTACAGGATTGGAGCCCACTCCTTGCCCAGTGGAGCAATCAAAAAGGCAGCTGAACTTGATATTAGAGGACTTCCCGTGTGTAAATGGACCCAGTGGGTGACATATCAGATAGCAAGGCTGGGGTGGAAAAAGCAAAGTCAAAGGGGTGGAAAAAGTAAAGTTGAAGGCCTTTACACTGTATCTGTTCTTGGCTGCTGAAATTGTCCTGGTGGGTGATAGGCAGCTGGAGGTGAGTTACAGCAGTCTGAAACCACTCTCACTCATTAGCTGCAACTGGAGAGCTGCGAAGCCAGGAGTTCAGCTGCATTGTCTCTTCTTACCCTCCAAGCACCAACTTCAGCTTTGCCAGTCCCGAGAGTGGTGACTGACATCGGGTCCACCCATGACGCAGTCGCGCCTCAAGAGGAGCTGCTGGCTGACGCTGTGTCCCTGGTCAAACCAGACACCACTGAGAGCAAGAGGCTGAAGCCGGGACACAGAACGGAGCAGGAGCTATAAGGGTGGGCAGGGGGTGGCTCAGAGCTATCCAAGCCTTACACCAGGGCTTGTGGAGAGGTCACGTTATTCAAAAAAGCACTCGGGAGAAGATCTCCTTTTGCCTTGCTATGGTTATCGTTGAAGTCATTAGGAACGTTAAGAATCATTCTCTTTCCTAACCTTGCCATCTTCTTCTTCCTCATATTTATATATTTCATTAATGAGAGCTTGCCTTCTTGCCTTCCTTTCTATTTCACCATGGACTGTCACATTTCTGTATTTCCAGCACGTCTGAATGACAGCTGAAGTAATATGCATCGCCTCATATGCATCCCATTTCAAAATGAGGTGGTGCTGGTGTTTATCTCATCTTTTATGTGAAGAATCTCTAGAGCTGTAATTTTTCTGTCAGAGCTGCTGGGTTGCTTCTGTTTCTTTTGGGGTTGGTTTTGATGCAGTGACCAAAATTCTGTACAGTCTATTCATTTTGAAAATATGCCAATGACTTCTGTAATGGCACTGCCTTTACTGTTTTCTATGCTTCTCTTCATGCAGCTCGCTAATAGCTCAATAGTACAGTCTAATATTCTCTCCAATAAATCTCAAAAAATACAAAGACATGCTGTTAGAGATTTTCAACAATTTTTGAAAAAACTTTTTAATCTAAATCAATCAAGTTTAAAATCACCCCTCAGCATCCATTGAATTACATATGTTCAAAGAGAGTTTCACTGGCCATTTAGTCAGAGTTCATTTATTAATTTGGTAGAACCAGCTGACAGAAAGTGCTCCTCTCCTTGCTGGCCAATTATGCTTCTCATGTCTACAGGAGAAGCAAGGAGTCTGAGGTTACAGCTTGACAACTAAGGTATTTAAACCCTGAATAATTTGGTACACTCTCCTAAGAGGCCATTTAGGTTTTGTCTTTTGTTAAAAGCTCTTGACATTAATTGCAAAGAATAATGTGATTGATAAAAGAAGAGGGAAAGACTAAACGCTATGCTGTGATATTCAACATGTAAATCTACTAACAAATATATGCTCTACAATACTATCAAACTATCAAAGCATATTTCTGACTAAAATTCGGTTTCTTCTAAACAAGAAAACAACATGCATTTGTAATAATCACTTGCATGAATACTGGCTTACTGACTATTTAGATTCATGAATAAATGTGATCTTCTTGGAACACACTTCTGAATATGCTAAGTAATCCTTCAGCCTTTGTTCCAGAAGGATGTTTATAATCATATTTCATAACCCGCAGGCCTTTTTCTCCGTATCTTTGGAAACCTTTCCAGCAAACCCACAATATAAGCAAGGGTGAAATCCTGATCCTTGGAATAAGTCAGAGTTTTGTCATGGACTTCAGTTGCTTCAGGATTCACTTCTTATGTGACTGCTGTTTAAAAAATGGAAAGTAACTTCCTCGGGGAGACTTACTAAGTGTCAACCAGAAAATGTTAAAGCTACTAATATGCTTTCCTTATGTTCATTGTTACAGCTTTGCCAGTTTTTTAATATGGATAGAATCCATCAGTTGCTCATAATACCATATTTTTCTGTTAGTTTATTAAAAAATGAATGTGTAGTTACAGATGGATATGCCCAAAATGACATAGCAGGGCTAATTTTGTTAAAGAATAATGTGTGTAGAACTGCTCTTGACTACATGAACTCTTATTTCAGAATCTCGTTCAAATCAAAATTAGCCCTTCTGTACAGCTTGTCAGCTGTCTCCGTCATGTTTACCCTAAGGTCCCTTTTTTGATCCTGGAACAATGATAAACAATGTTCAAATGGCTGCAGTTCTACATACACACTCACATTTCAGTTTCATATCGTCAGAGGGGACTTTGCACACACAACAGATTTTTGTGAAGCAGTCATCTCTCATGGAGTATTTAACATCCCATTTCGTTCAGTGTATCTATGTTAACAGAAGCTTAAGGTATTAATGTTACTCTTGGAGGATGGCTTAGCTGTTATTCATGACACTTTTCCTGTATGCCGTATAAAAACAAAATTAGCAGAGCTACAGCTTGTTAATATGTCTGGCACCAAACATGGATACTTGGGATTACTGGGCTTTTTGGCAGCAAAGTACCAGTAATGCTGTATGACTGGTTTGGTACCCTTGTGATTATCACCCCATGACACCTTCAGAGTTCAATCTGTTAGCTCATTTGCCTAGTTAGCAGGTCAGCAACTGGTGAAAATACTACAGACTCAATATTTTTCCAAAATGCAGTTCCCCGCCAAGACTGGTTGGTTGAGCTAAAAGCTCCTAACTATGCTTTCTTGGCCAAAACCAGTTAGTGCCATTAAAGGCTTGAGAAGAAAGAGAACTAGAGAGCACCATGTGGCCCATGCTTTTTCCAGAGGCAGTTACACAGAGCTGGAAGACCAAGAGCCCACACTGGCCCATATTTTATAATGCCACGGTAGTGTTGCCACCGGTGTATGCTTCTTGCCACAGCACAGCATTCACAAAGCTGTATTTGAGGAGACAGACACCAGTCTGACTCTCAATGATTTAATGCAAGCCCATTGCATACAGACTAGCACATTTTTCCAAGGCTCACACACTGAATCCGCAGACACTTTTCCCATTTACTCCCATGTTTTCACATACGCCAACAGCACTTCAGCCAACTACGTGTCTGCCCCACGTGTGCAGAACCCAGTAGCACCCACAGAACCTGTCATGTGCACCTGTGGTTGAGAGGTCATGCAAAGAGCCAGGCAAACACTTAAGTATATGCTTGAAAATCAGTCCACTTTTCTCCAGGTTCTTTCTCCCTTTTTCCTCAGTTCCAAATAAAAAACCTTCAGAAATTTTATAGTGACACTAGCACCCCTTTATCTGTAAAACTGCTCCACTTAATTTAAAGCTGTGATTGTGAGTGCCAGCCTGTGTTCATTTGCTGGAGAAGTAAAAGATTTCTCCTTCCTTTGGAAGTATTTTCTTTTTTTTGTTCTGTAAAACAAAATGTTACAGTGTCAGATGAATGAATTCTGATTACTGTATTTATAGCAAAGCTGTCTACAATCGCTTCTCCAGAGATCAAGCTGCAGATATCGTATCAGTCTCAGTAAGCAACATGAGCCTTTGCAAGTATCATCTTTTCTTCACAGGCCTGAGGGAACAGGAACAGGATTTCCCAAAACAGTTGAAATTTTGCAGTTATAGTGGGTATTTTAGACAGCTATATACCAATTTTAATTCCACAATAATACTGGTGGGAAAGGACCCTGGGAGGTCTCTGGCCCAGGATCCCGCTCCAAGCAGGGCCAGCTGTGACATCCAGCCAGGTTGCTCAGGGTTTTGCCCAGTTGGGTCTTGCAAACCTTCAAGGATGGAGACTGCACAGCCTCCCTGGGCAACCTGTGCCACTGCCTGACTGTCCTCAGACTGAAAACCTTCCTTAAATCCAGTCTGAACGCCTCTTGTTTCCATCTGTGCCTGTTGTTTCTCATCCTCCCACCATGTGCCACTGTGCCAAGCTTGGTTTTGTTTTCTGGGTAACCCCATACGTACCAGAAGCTGCTGTTAGGTGCCCCCAAAGCCTTCTTGTCTCCAGGCTGAACCAGCCCCATACCCTCAGCCCCACCCTACAGGAAAAGTGCCCCAGGCCAACCATCCTGGTGCCCCTCCATCCAGACTGTAACAGTCTAACTTGTATACAAGAACATAGCAGGAGAAAGTGTGAAAAGCTCTGCTAAAGTCACAGTAAATTACATTTGCTGCCCACTCCTCATCCATCCCGATAATCATTGATGACCAAGGGCAGTCAGGCTGCTTAGGCAGCACCCACCCTTGGTAGAGCCATGAAAGTTTCTCCCCATCACCTTCTTCCCCTTTGCATGTCCAGAAGTATGTTCCAAGGGTACACACTCCGTGATTTTCCCAGAAATCAAAATTAATGAGGCTGATCTCTAGTTTAGAAATCAAATTTTACGAATTAAAGGCTTTAGGGATCTAGGATGGGCAATAGCATACAAGTCTGGTCTACTCATGAAACATCTTCTTTGGACAACTGACATTATGATGTAGAGCAGTTTAAATTTAGTCTTCATGTTAGAGCTGAAGGTAGAAAAATTGTCTGTCTTTAACTGAGTGGAGGTTGTTTTCTGGCTTTTTTTTTTTTAAATAATCTATATTACTTTTAGAATCACAAAATCATAGCATAGTTTGGATTAGAAGGAACTTTTAAAGATCATCAGGTCCAGCCCCCCTGCCATGGGCAGGGACACCTCCCACCAGACCAGGTTGCTCACAGCCCCATCCAACCTGGCCTTGAACACTTCCAGGGATGGGACAGCCACAGCTTCTCTGGGCAACCTCTGCCACTGCCTCACCACCCTCATTGTAAAAAACATCTTCCCCACGTCCAATCTAAGCCTACCGTCTTTCAGTTTTAAAGCATTGCCCCTCATCATGCAGCTACAGGCTTTGGTAAAAAGTCTTTCTCCATCTTTCTTATAAGCACCCTTTGTATACTGGAAGGCTGCTCCAGGGTCTCCCCAGAGCCTTCTCTTCTCCAGGCTGAACAACCCCAACTCTCTCAGCCTGTCCTCACAGCAGAGGTGCTCCAGCCCTCGGATCATCTTCGTGGCCTCCTCTGGACTCGCTCCAACAGGTCCATGTCCTTCTGGTGCTGAGGACCCCAGAGCTGAAGGCAGTACTGCAGGGGGGTCTCACCAGAGTGGAGCAGAGGGGCAGAATCCCCTCCCTCGACCTGCTGGTCACGCTACTTTGGGTGCAGCCCAGGACACGGCTGGCTTTCTGGGCCGCAAGTGCACACTGCCAGCTCATGTCCAGTTTTTCATTAACAGGTTTTTACGAGTTTTCACACATAGTACATTGTCTTGCATTTCTGACCTCAGTTGTTGTTCATGTTAATGTGCCATGCCATGCACATTCAGATGTAGTTTAGTAATTGGATAAATTTTTGGCCGACAGTAATGTCCTCAGAAAGCTGTAAGTACAGAAAATTGTAAGTACAGAAAACCTTTTAATGGTATTTTCAAAATTGTACAGTTTCTTGGAAGAGCAATATTCACAATAGTATGTTATTCAAACACATAATCAGTTACTTAACTGATGAATGCCTTCGTAATTCTTATTGCTTCTCCTGGCTATGTTTTTCTTTCCTTGTCTACCTTTTTCATCATACATCACTGTCACCTCTTACACATTCCACACACAAAGAAGCTAAATTTTCTAAGTTTTCAGAATTGTTAAAATTATTTTCCAGTGTATGTCCTTTTGCTTGCCAGTTGCTTTCCATGTCCTCATTCCGAATAAACATTCCTGAGGCCACAAGTGTGAAATCCTGCTTATCCATGTTCAGAAAGGCAAACAGGCAGTCAACCAAAGTTCATTGCAAAGTACAAATAACTAGTAGGAGGAAAAGAGCTGCTTTGATGGGAAAAAAATCCCACCAAACTGGGAATAAAAAATACCCCCAAGGATTTTCCCACAAAAAGAAACAGGCTTCAAAAAGAACATGGAAGAGGCTTCCAGCAGCGGGAAGGATCTGATGTTACATGAAAGTGTTTAAATGAAGGGGTAATTGCAGAAGTGACTGGAACCCAAGTTTTCCCTTTCCAAGTGACTGTCCTAAACAACAGGCTATAATCTTGCTCTGACTATAGTCATGTTGTAGTCATGGTTTAGTGAACCAATTCTGACGATTAGAGCATATTTCTCGGTAAGTGAAGGTTCACATCTTCTTACAGTAGACTTCTCTTGTCCGCATTTTCTTAACATTCTGAATAATCAAAATTCAGCTCTGTTTATGGTTGTAGCTGCTGCTAATCTGGTTGGCTATTTAGCATTCAAAGTTTAGCTGGAATGATAGAGAGGAAGTAATCTATCAAACTAGAGAGACTAAATAAAATTAGGATGATTAAATATTTGCAGTCTACATAATGTTTATGTTGTGTAAATAGCATGAAGATTCATAAATCTGATTTTATTGTAGGCTGTTCAGTAAAATGTATCATATCTACTGAGAAACATTTAACTAGCATAACCTCTTCTCATGTCTGTCTTCAGGCCAAGTGTATTAGAATAAATTACCTCAAATTGACCCTAGATTTGGTGTCTGTTTACAAATAATGATCATTGTTAGTTACTAAATAACTGTGTAGATGCTGTATAAAAGGGAAGTACTCTAAATTAACTGTCAAATGTGGAAAAGATTAAGAAACTGAGAAATTTTCCATCGTACACAATATGATAGAAGCTTGTCTGTGTCAAAGACATCGTATTGTTTACTATTGCTTTTACTGTGTGTATCAATAAAATTCTAGCTATTATAATTGCTGCAGTAAACAGGACACTTACTAAACTGACTCAGTATCTATGTTTAATGATCTACAGCTGTAGGGATACAGTCTTCAACCCTGTGAACTAAAAATTAGGTCTAGATTTAAATCTGTAACTGGGAATGGGTGCCTATGTCCTCTTGTTAAGCTATGGAGTAATCATTGTCACTTAGAAGCAAATGCTAATTTGTATTTTTTAAATTGCCACATTAACACAGCTTTAGAAATTAGGGCAGTTATTTCATCAAGCTTTTTATGATTCTCCTTCTAAAATAGTGCAGACTTTGGAATAAGATTAGATAATCAGGGACATTAATTTCTTCTCAAGCCATATAATCCCCCAAACAGACAGAACGTAACTCGAGAAAAGCAACTATGCAATGATGACAGGATAAAATCGAATTATTTAGTTGTTTATAGGTGTCCTTTTCCAACAACAGTTTTTTACTGATTAAAAAAATCTGAGAATTTATTTTGCATAGTATGAACTCCAAAATAAACTCAACCACTTCCATTAGAAATAAGATTTTCCCCATACATGAACTGAGATGTCTAAAAATGTCTTTGGTTATCAGTAAAACTAAACAAATAGGAAATTATTCATTTAGTCCAGTTTCAACCTTTAAGGGGGATATTTTAGAACTGGAACTTTGAATGTTTGTGGGATGGGAAATGAAGTCACAGAAAGCAGTGACTCTGAGAAGTGCTAGGTAATTACCTCAGAATTTCTCATAAGAAATGTAATTACTTGATTCTGTCTAAATAGAGATGATGACATAGAAGTAAGGAAGGGGCTTGGCCTTAGTTTGCAGTAGTTGACTGTGCTTCGAGATTACTATGAAAACTGGAGAAATTTCAAAATCCACTGAAAGATGCAGGAGTTGGAAAACAACACTTCTAATAGGTGTGTGAGGACCTTGGTTCGTACAAATGTCCAAGAAGAAGATCAGAAGAAACTTGACCACTGTGTTTAGGTACAGGAAAAAATATGAGGTCTTCTTAAGTGTCTGAGAAGCTGATAAGAATGTCCAGCTGCTGCATCTAGAAGCTATGGAAACTAATCTGGTTTAATATTTTCCAATTTAACTATGGACAGTGGTGAATAGGCAATCACCAAGAATCCTTAGCATGAAACAGCACAGTTTTTAGAAAGATTTTCAATGTGCTCTTTATTTGGGTGGGAGAGTGTGGATGGGACAAACATGATGGGACAAAATGCATCAGGTGAGAGCTTAGACAAATAATAATTATCGTCTATCTGGGTTTGAAATGTGGCGTTCTGGGTTCCCATGTTCATCCATCTCCTTTCAGCTCCTAACACACTCCTGACACGGGTACGTCTATGTTAAAACAAATATTATAACTAAACCTCAAGTTCCAGAGTTTCATTCAGTGTCGTGACAAAGCTAAAGAGGATGTTTTTCCCACAGCAGCACTTCTGTTTTGCTTCTGGTTTGTTTACTAGCTTTCCCTGGAAAGATCTGTAGCTGACCACCTCTGAAGACAGGCTATTGAGCTGGGTGGCCAGTGGTCTGAGAATGCACACAGACTTCATAAAACAACATTTGACATTTCCCGCACTACTTTCCATCTGCTTTGATCTTATTACTTTAATTGAACATTTAATGTGTGAATATCTAAGTAAATACTGTTAGCAGACAATAAGCATTTTTGTTGTGGTAGTTCAAAGCATCTTGCTCAACACTTCCTCTGTTTTGGCTGCTATTTCTTCTTCCTCTGTCCAATGTAGAAAAGCTTTCAGGCTACTCTTAAAATCTCTGTTCCTATCAATTAGCATTTTCCTGTTTGCCTCGTTCCTTGCTCCGATTTGCCGCAGTGATCTCACCAATTGGTGCATTGATTCTGGGCTCTAACTCATATTCTTTCCCCGTGAGTGTGGTCCATTTAGCTTCCACTTGTAAGAGTAATTCTGAAGCACAGTTACAATTGTAGAGGTTACGGCATAGCAGCTAGTGTGCTGTTGTGACTTTATTTAACTTCACTGAAAAATATGCTATATATATTGCCACTTTGAAGATATGTATAGGAAATGTAAGTATATGAACTTTTCTGACAGTTGTGAGACTGCCTTTTGTCATCGTAGGATTCAGTGATGTGGCTAAATTGCCAGATGTGTTTATTAGCAGCATTTTCTAAGAATTTTTGCTCACCTTTATAATCTAGACAAGTCTTCCTATTTCTTTTTCATATCACTTAAGATACAGATCAGTGCATCCTTTTAATGTAGTTGGAATTTCTTTTCTGATTTCATTATTCAGTAATATTTAAATACACTTAGCTCAAAGAAAAAGAAAAAATACTAAAACCAAAAACTTGTCCGCTTGTGTAATGCAGTAGTGACAGAAACAGAAATCAGATCTTGCTTGGCTGCAGGGGCAAAAGTATATTTACATTCCCCATGGCAAATTCTTGCAGCTTTCTTCATAGAGGAAGAAACTAGGGGTAAAGGTGGTATTAAACTGTTCCTTATCTGAAGTCTTTAAACACAGAGGAAATCTGGAAAACTGGCAAGAGAGAGGGGCATTGGGAGAACTCTGACACACTCTTCCAATCTCCATTTTAAAGCTCACTTTAAATACATAATCTCAGACTTACTGAGCTCCAGGTCCTACTTTGTGACACAATTGCTGATGATTAGGCCTAGCGATGGACGGCTGTAGTAGGCTTACAGTATTTCCCACCGCCCCCCCGTCTCGGTGGTTGTGTAGAGAGAAGAGGGAACATCTGATTTGGGGCAAGGAGGGTTGCTGTAGGAATGCAATTCATGAAATGCAATTTCATTTCTGGAAGATACCCCTGCATACTAAACAAGTCCTGTCCACAATAAGTGACTATTCTGATCCCATGGCTCTCAACTCCCTTTGAATGTCATTGAGGGGATACGGCTGTTATTCCTCACCAAATGATGCAGGATTTCTTTTCAAGATAACTGAGATGTGGTTGATGAGCAGCTTTTGAAAATATCTTTCCTGAAGTCAGAAAGAAATACAAATATATTTGTATTTCACATGAAGCATAGGTCAAAAGCTGCTTCGTCTAAGAAACTAGGACAAATACATCGTATAGCAGAATATTTATTTGAAGACAAGTTGCTGTAAAAATAACTGAGACTTTGTTACGGATGAAAGAAGGAAAGAAAAAAGAAAGAAAGAGAGAAAGAAAGTGAGAAAGAGACAAAATCCTATTTACATTATCAGCATTCTCTATACATACACATATTCATGTACAGCTATTAATCTGAGGAGCACGTACTGCAGTCTCTTTGTGTAGTCGAATCAGAAATGTAATATCTGCTGCACTTCTGCCAAAAGAAAAATAATTTCTTTGGCAGTAAAAGAGATTTGACTTACCTCACCTAGTTTCAGAAACACATTACATCAGTTCAATGCTTCTGTCCTAGAGAAACCTGACAGTCTTTAGTCAGCTTTTGAATTGTGGATTCATGTGGATGCTCAATGTAACAATGCGAATGGATTTTAAAGGAAAGGAGATTCCACCGCTGAGTGCCATTCCCTGAAAGGTGGGATGTTTTGTAAACTCATATTATCCGATAAATTGTCTTCCAAATGAAAATTAATACTTGAGAGAGGGGAATGGAACATCATTGCACATATATAAGGCTTACCCTTTGCCTGCAAATCACTGTTCATTAAGCTGCCACATGAACGTATGGTTTAAAAATATCCTGTCTTGATAACAACTAGTTGGCCACCAGTTGCTTAAAGTTACATGGTATTTTGGAGGAAAACAGACATTTCTTAGAAAACACCTGGCAAGAAAATGCAGATGTTGGAGCACTGACTGGAAACAGAGGGGTAATATTGCATTCAGGTGATTGATTGAGTTTTGTTCCATCAGCAAAAGTAGATTCTTTTGTAGAAAGATGGCATCACAGCGCTAGTCATTGCAATTGATACTAACTGATACAACAAGAATGCATTTGACTAAAATTGTCCCCTGTTCAGATTCTCAAAGGTGTCTAATTACCCAAAGCTGCAGGAATTAGGCATTTTTCTTAGGACTTTGCATAAACCACCAAATATTAAGCTCAAGGAAACTAGAAGAGGAACAAGAAAATGCCTCTGAGTACCCTGTGTATAAGTAGGGCACATCTGCAGCCCTGTAATATCCTTATGATGTAACTCTTTAAGGAATCGCCATGAGCTCTCCGCAGTGCAAAGACATACCAGGAGTGCTCAGAAGCTCTGCAGAAGTAAAACTCTAATACCATGTTCACTCAGAGGAGGAAAAAAGTGTCATTTCATTATCCTTTTATTTGACATTCATTTGCTTTCATCAGTAAAAAATTCTTCATAATAGCAACTGCTAGTTTCTGCTTCTCAATAAAGCATGAAGGATATTTCATTGGATACTATAATTAAAAGTATCTTCAAACGTATTCAAAAGAGGCCAGTGCTATTTAACCAATCAGATCATAATAAGCGTCACCAACGGCAGAGGTGGTTCTCACAGCATCCCTCACTTCTCTGCTGAAATTGTGAACAATGTCAGCATGAGACTTCAGGAAGTAGGAGAGAGGGGAACTTTTTTTCAAAGCCAAAAAAACTTTCAGCTGTCTGTTATCACATGAGACTTGGCAAGGACAAGATTTCTTTTTTTTCTTTTTTTTTTTTTTTTTCACTTTTGAGCTGCCTATCTCTTATGCAGCTGCCATCTACAAAAACAAAGATGTCCAGAATAGCCTTACACAGCCCTGGCTGTTGTGTCACCGACAATTGCAGAGCTGCCTCCCAGACCTGACCAAGCTTGGCTTCATGACGGTGCTACAGCTGCCACAACCAAACAGCACTGTCTAATTTACAGCTGGATAGACTCTACCATTTCACTTCAATGTCAGGATTTAGTGTGGTGGCAGGTGGGCACAGGCTAAGACCGAGTTTCAGCTCCAGTGGCTTAGTGGGAGTGCAAATGTGGCAGTGACAAGACTAGCAGCCTCCAGTAACAAGACAAAAATTTCCACCAGTGAGTGTTTTTCATTCTCTTGACTATTAGGCCTCATCTGTGACACGTGATACTCACTGCAGGTAAAGTCAGGGCCCATCTTGTCTGCCCAGTTTGGGCACTGGAGGTCACTGCAAGGCAGAGGGCAGGGCAGAGGATGGCCAAGCCCATGCTAGCTGGTAGCTTTTCATCAGGAGGCCTCTTGGATTTAAACCAGACCTCTGACAAGTCGGACACGGACCCCAGTCTAAACTTCCATCATAATCCCTACATAGCTTTAAAGAGGTGAAAAAAAAAAAAAAAAATTTAATTTCTTAAATTCTCAAGATTTTAAAAGCAGAAGCTGTTATTGTAAATTATTAAAATTAATGCTGGAAGGACTCTACAGGAAAGGATGGGTACCAAGAACTACAGTCCATTCATGCTGCTGCCAGCTACGGTTTCTTACAAACACACCTCAAGGAAATCATTCCCAAACTCAAAACCTCATCTGAAATAATTTCCAAGCATCCAGTTCAGCCAGGAAATCTATGACTTTATGTCCAGGAGAAATAAAGTGCTTGATAATAATACTAGCTTATGAGCTTTTGAAGCCCCAACTGATGCAACTGAGAAGATATGCAAAGAAGATGTTACAGGCCCAGCAGCGTAGGCATTTTTGATCATTTCTGAGGGTTTGCACGGTTCATAGAGTTCAGGTATCAAATCCCATCGAAAATTGGACATCACTGAAAGGTAACAGCAATTCCAGTTAGCAATGTGTTGCCTCTGATGGAAATAAACTAAAGCGATGTGTCACTGACAGTATTTTCCTCCATTTATTGCTGATTTTCTGCTGTTTGCAACAGCAGACCACAACAGTTATTAATTCTTTCAAGTACTGTGTACATATGCATCAGTTGCAGATGGTCAGGTACACGTACAGATTTTTCATGTACTATATAGGTAAAGATACTTTGCCTTAACAAAATTTCTTAGATTTCAGATTCATTCATTTACGTTTGTAAAAATGTGTTAGAGCTTTGCAGGTGTAAGAATCTGTAGCTCCAGTGTTTCTGGATTTTTTTAATGAAGTCCCAAAGGGCTTTTTCACAAGGGGGAAAAAGTTTGCAGCAGCCATCTAGTTTTCAAAGCCTAATCTCCTTTACCAGTACTGTTTACAAGATAAGGTTGGATTTGCCTCTCTGTAAAAGGGCAAATTTGAAGAGCCTTATGGAACTCATAAGGGAAAACGAAAAAGAGTAAGGGTAAACATAAAAAGAGGACAATATAACAAAACACAATATAATAAACACAAAGAAAAGAATCCTCTCACTGCAATTTTTCCAGGGTTGCTTTAAGTACCTGCTCACAGAGTCTTTCCTTTCGTCACCTTTAGTTGTGTCTCAGGCACTCAGTCGTTACGGAGTTTTGGTACTCAGCACACCACCACTTCACATTTTAGTACAACCCTCATCTCCTCTGTTCCTGTTGCCAGGTGAGCTGTAGATCAGCACTGATACTAGGAACAAATTAAAGCAACAGCTTATCTATCTGAGAGCCGCATAGCACTGAAGAGAGTATCAAATATTTATGAATGTATCTACTTTACTGTAAATCCTAGAGTGAGGAATATATTTAAGGAAATGATCAGTCGATACATAGGATGCACTTTCAGCACTCCCACCTTATGAGGATAAAGTACAACGCTCACAACTGTGTATGTCTTCTAATTTATGCTCCCTACAACAGTCAACCTGTAGGGGTAATGAGACAAGACTACGTTTGTTTCTGCCATTTGACTTCTGCCAGTACTCTGCAAGCAAACAACAGACCACCAAAGTAGCTCGTTTTTCATATATACAACTGCAGGGGGGCTCAGAACTTCTCTGTTTTCCTGCGAAGCTTTGAAATGAATCCTGCTTGTTAACTCCTGTTCTTGTCAATTCTTGTTGACATAGAAGAACTTATTGCTGAGGGGCCAGCTGTGATGACAAACACCTGGGAACTTGATGCTGATAATTAAAAGCTAAGAAAATGCAGCTCATTGTAAGGCCTGTCATCAGAGGAAATGCCTTTTGTTAGACAAACTGATATAAGGTCGTTAGTGCTGGTCAGTCTGATGTTCATATCTCCTCAGGCCACAGAGAAGCAAAGATGTTCTTCTAAAATTGGGAGTGTTGGATAAGTTGTGATGCAATACTGCCTTCAACAGAAAAGAGTCTTAGTCTGTGATGGATACAGTTATTTGAACTAATGGAAATTCAAGTATTTCTGAAGTTGTGTGTATCTTGATCATTACATATCAATGGCTTTTAGTTGCTCAGCTTGGAGGAATATTTAGACAATTTTCACAAGGATATGACAGACATCAAGATTTTTTTTCTACTTATTAGGTGGAACTTTGATGATGTTAAACTGGCTGTGAACTTCATGACCATAAAACCAAAAAAAAAACAGAAAAAAAACCCCAACCCTACCACCACTAGATGGCATTGATTCAGCATCCAAACTTAGAAACAGCCTTCAGCTTTACCGCAATTAAACCTCATCTCAGTGACAGCTTTCATATTAAAAGCACTCATAATCATTGTTCTTCATTTTCCTTTAAGTGTACACTATCCATCCTACAACACTATCCTCCTTCTATCTATATCATAGTGTATCGTTGGTATGCATTGTCAAACAATGTCATTGCTGAGGTGGATACATTTTTAACGATGGTTGTCAGAGAAAATTTTCACTTGATGCTATTCAATCACTGCTGCCTCCTCGCAGAGCCTGGGGAACCTCTGAGATTGTCAGGGTCTATACCAAAATCCAGCAGAGCATGCGGTGAACTTTGTCAGCAACTGCAGGAGGTTGGAGGTGTGTTGTTTCGGCATCAATAACTGCAAGAGCTGCTGCTCTGGCTGTCTTAGTGAACCTCAGACTTTCACAACCAGCAGCTGCCTCAGTCACCATACTTTTCATGGGCTGGAGGAGACTCCTCTCTCTCTAGACAAGGAACTAGAACTGGGGATTTATTCCCAGTCTTTTCTGTCTTTCCCACTGACATGTTGGGAGCATGTATCAGCTCCTACCATTGCCTCCTGTACAAGCTCTGATATGAAGCAAGAAATTATTTCTGCTCTTGCTCATTCTGTGTCTGCTGTTTAAGGAGCGAAACCGCAGTGCCTGCTGCCTGCACTGTTCCTGGCTTCATGCTTGGAATTTTGCCAACCAAACACTCCTTAGTGGGAGGTAACAAAAAGGGAATGGTGACTTTTCTCTTCTGGGGGTGGCAGCTATCCTGGATGGATACCCTTGTGAGGACAGACCTTTCTACAAGGTGATGGTGCCTGCGTGACTGACTGGACACAAATATTGCCCACATCCTCTGAATTTCAGACCCCTGCTGTGCCCCGCACAACCACATTGAGGTTTTGTTCCCCTACTTGGGACTGGGACAACAAGGACCAGGCAGGCAGCGTATCAGGATGGCACTGGTACAGGGTGCTATTTGGGCCTTCATGGCTGAAGGCATGAGCATGCCAAGTGTCCACACACACATGCACATGGCACAACCCAATTTGCCACCCATGGTTACTATGACTCTGCCCTCTCAAGCCTCTATGCCTTCTTTTGTCCGTTCCAGTGTGCTGGGATGTGCTGGATCAGCAGCCCTGAGGACACCAGACAGGGCCAGATCGGAATGGTCAGCCAGATAAAATGTTGCTAACGAGCAGCAAGACTGCATGGCACAGGAGAGAGGGAGCTGTGGGCAGGGCACAGAAATTTCCTTGTTTTCTGCTCCACTCAGAGCTGGCAGAGGAGGGGGAGGCTGTGGGGAAAGGAAACGCGTAAGGTCTGTGTTGGCTGCTGCAGCCTTGGGGAATGAGACTGGCTAAGAGCTGGGAGGCAGAGCCTGCACATACCTCCTGCTAAGAAGATCTTCTCTTCTACCTCCCACCATGAGTTCAGGAGCTTCTGGCCTATTCCTCCCCTCTAAAACCCTCCTTTTTGGCTAGCAGAAAAAATTATTCATTTGTTCTGGGACCAGGCTCTGCTTAAACATCTGAGAGCACATGTGAAGACACTCTGAGTTCACCTAATATTACAAAATCTAAGCAATTTAGATGAGCCAGACTTACTTTTAGTCATGACTTGGTCATGAAGAAGACTAAGTTCCTCCAGCATTCAATGAGACTAAGGACTAGGTCCATGAAAGAACAAACATGCCTAGTCAGCACCTCCAAGTCTGTATCCCACAGAGCCCTGCTAGGGTTCCCCATGCTCTCAAATTGCCATCTGTATTCTTCTCTGCACAGTTCCCAGATTGTTTCTTGATAAGTCAAGAACATCCTAAAACTTTGGAAATGCTGAGGGGCAAGGTAGCTATCTGATATTTAGACTACATTAGATTTAAAAAAAAAAAAAAAAAAGATCTGGAGGGCCCAAACTGGTTTGTCTTTCTCAGACCACGCTTACCGAATTTGGTCCTAAAGAAAATTTGGGGTGTAGGAGGCTGAAGGCAGAGCAGATAAACACCTGTATCCTGTGAACTGTAAGGAAGTCAGAGTGCCTTCCTGTAATGAGAAAGATTCAGTTTCAGGTCACTTTTTTCTTTGCAAGGACTTCATTCCTCATCTCCCTGCTGAAGACCCCAAGTTACCACTGTACCATCAGATTTTTTTTATGGCTTTGTGGTGGGTTGACCCCGGCTAGTGGCCAAAGCCGCTCCATCACTCCCTTCCTCAGCTGGA
>NW_009623978.1:32777-43192 GCF_000690535.1 Cariama cristata | reverse complement strand
TTGTTAAACCTCATGAGGTTCTCATGGGCCCACCTCTCAAGCTTGTCCAAGTCCCTCTGGATGGCATCCCGTCCCTCAGGCGTGTCAACCGCACCACTCAGCTTGGTGTCATCCGCAAATTTGCTGAGGGTGCACACGATTCCACTATGTCATTGATGAAGATATTAAACAGCACCGGTCCCAGGTCCCAGCACAGTTAATGTTACTTTTAAGGTTGAAACACTTTACATAGTATAAATTAAAAACTAGTTTATTACTTCCACAAGTTAGTTAGCAATGTCTAAATCAACTTTTCCTAAAATCTTGAAAAAAATTCAAAAAAAATCTCATGTGTGCTGAAATCTTCTTGGCCAAATTACAGTAGAGAGCAAATACTGGCAGTTAATTGATAAACTTCTGAAAAGTGAGTTTACAGTGGTAATTCGGATAGCTGCTGTAGTCTAGCAGTCAAGACAGACTTTTCCACAATAAAATCTGCAGTTGCTTTTAGGAAGCAACTAAAGCATGTGTATGTGTGAGACAAAGTGTATGAGTTAAAAAAAACCCAAAAACCTCCTGAAAAATGTGTAGCCCTTGCCTAAAAGTAGAGCCCAGCATGGAGACACCAGCAATATTCTCAGAAATGCAGACTGTGGCCTGTGTTTCCATTTATTGTGTTTTTATTCTGACTGAATAAAGAATATTTTTTTGAGAACTTCTTTAAGAAGCTAGTTTATCTCCTTAAAACAGAAAAGTTAATCACAAATTCTGACTAATTAAAGACACTCTATTTATGCTATCAATGCCTCCAGCTGTAATCAATACAATCAATGTGCAATAAACTATCTAGAGCTTTCCTGATCACAATGTGGAATGCTAAGCATTGTCTTTTGACATTGTGAGTTGCATTGTATGAAGGCTCAGAATAGCTTCCACACACATTCAAAGTATCATGCACCTTTAATGCTTGCACTGAAATTCTTCATTATTCTGAAAGCTATTCTCCATAACAAAATATAATAAAAAATGTTATATAATTTTGTTATATTATGGTCTTTTCTTACAAAATACTTTCAGAAAATAATTGTTATATATTGAAATGTCACATGATAGCTGACCTATAGTGGAAAGCAAAAGAATCTTTTGGACTTATGAACGTAATTTTCAGTTTTATGACAGTATGTTAAATTTTGCAGAAAATGGCATCCATCAGTAAAATCTGTTGAGAAAATTAGTGATGCTTTATTAAGTAGCACTTATCAATGACAATGTATCAAAATTATTACCATCAATAGAAATCCAAAGAATCAGAGGGTTTTGATTTAAATATTAATGAACATCTTCGATACTTTGATTTTTTACAGATATTTTTGTGTTTTAGTCTATCCTACTCGCTGGACTGAGAAAATGGCGAATCACTTACTTAGCATAAAGATTTTTAACATTGCTGTGAATTGAGATAGCATACTTTATCGCATTTCTTTTGGATCAGATTTAATTTGTACTACTTACATCAATGGGATCATTTAATCCACATTATTAACAAAATTAAAATGCTTCAAAGTTTTAGTATGGTTTTGTACAACAATCTATACAGGAATAAAAAGGAATATTCAAATTATTCGGTCAGCCTGGCAGTATACTTAAAAAATGCAAGGCAAGGGCTACGTTATATCAAATCAGAGAATGAAAAAACATCATCAATTTTGTATCATTAAGAACACATCAAATTGACAGACTATTAAGCATCTGAAAAGTACAATCAATAAAGAACACAAAAGATGGTATTTAACTGCATAAACTACTTAGTAAATCTTTATGAATAGGAGAGGAGAACTGGCTTGTGCCTGAGTAATAATAAGAGGAGCACATTTGCCGAATTATTTTTACAATGGATAATTTGACTAACTCTGTGGAAGGACAGAGAATGCCAATTTATGAATCAAGCGTATAAAAATATTTTAAGGAAAAAAGGACCAATTCTTGACATCTTGTGCAACTATCAACTAAAATCTCAGCACATACTTTTGTTGTATTAGTAATATTTAATACCACAGGAAGCAAATTCTGCTGCAAATGGTCAAAGTGAATAAGTAATACCTTACCATGATCCACTGAATGCAAAGTGCCAGCTCATATCAAATGCATGGTTCAGTATAGCCTAAATATTCAATTCAACTAAGATGAAGACCTATTTTTTCTTACTTGTTTGGACTTTTAATTATATCTATTTAAGAAAGGTTGTTAGAGGCTAACTCAGTTCTTAGATAAACCAATAAAAAGTCACCTAGCTTTGTAAGACCCCTCACCTATTCCCTGCTACATTTTTTTTGGAGCTCCTCTAGACTAGTAGATCTGAATTTTCAATTTACATATCTGCTGAACTTCATGCATATGTGTAACGTCATTAACTTAAATCAGATTACCTATACACACCTATTTGAGTTCTGCTTTGTAATATGTTAATGATGTATGCATAATGGAAGCTCATTTTTAGTAGAAGTATTTCCACAAAAATAAACCCTTCAACAATAGTTTCAGTAGTGAAGCAAGGACTTGTGTAGGCTATTAACAATAAGATTCGTGTTATGTCCAAAATGCAATCATATTATTTGAAAAAATGTTGAAATAAAACTTCAGGTCCTATCACTACATATGTCTGCAATAATTGTGAAGTCATCTGAGCCTTAAGTTGTCCATTACTGCATCTACAATGCTTTAAACAATTTCAATTTTCGAACATTCTTAATGTTTTTACATAAATATGCCATAAACCAAGAAACATTCAATGTTAATTTATACACCAATAACTGTTCAGTGCTACTCAGCTCCAGGTGGGAGTATCTTTGAAATAGAAAACTGAGTGAGTATATACAAGAAGATATACTAGCAAAAGAATATAGCGTATATTTATACATACAAATAAAAGATTTTTGAATGTACATTTTAATAAAAGTCTTGAAAAATAACATAAATATACATGTCCATATGACTTTGCATGAATTGAAAGCTCTATTTTAAAAAGTATTTAAGGGCAATCTGGCAATACATTGATGATTAAAAAAATGCAAGCCATGAGCTACATTATATTATTCTTCTGGAGTGTTATTGTAGTTTCAAAATATCATTAAATCAGCACAAACCAACACTTATCATTTCCTGCACATTTTTCACATTCAGCTGCATTCTGACTATGAGTAATCTGTTAATCTGTTCTTTGCCTCACAATCCGTCAAAGTGACAGATTCATTCCATCCCTAATACATAATATCTTCATTTACTGTATGCCTTACTGGAACTTTCTTTTTTTGCTAGCACTAAGATTTGGAAAATCACAAGCATATTTACAGAATGCTGGTTTCCTTCCTCCAAACCACTTCAGCAAGTCCAGTCTGCCGAATACCATACTTCTAATGGAGGGAGAGAGACCTCCTTAAAAACTAAAAATATATTTAATTTTCAATGCATCAGTAACTGAAAAAGAGATCATAAAAAGTACAAGTGCAACTGTGCATGGAAGACCTGAGTCTGCTCTTAAAGTCTTAAATCTGTAAATGAACGGGCTTATGGGTTCTAGGTTAGATTCAAGGATAACAAAGGAGATGTGAATTCTACTTATTAAACAAGATATTTAGATAGTGTAAGGTGCTATTACAAGTGTGTATAGTATAATCATGCTGACTGGTAGTAGCTGAAAGTTTGACCTGTTAATGCTATCCCATTTTTCTTTCATTATCAAGGTTCAAATGATAAATTTGTGTAGGTTATTAAAAACATACACAGTCATCTACATCAGTCTACAAATATGAATGACCTGAATTTGGAGGTTTAACAGCTTAGTAATTAATATATTGTGCTATTTGGTCAATGTTTTGTAGTTAAATACATGAAACTTTGATCACAGCTTCTGTTAAATGACAGTAACATTGGAATTTATTTAAAGACTAAACCTCTAGTTCATCACCATGTTAGCTTGCTGGCTAGATTATATTCTTGATATTCACTAGCAATATAAATGATGCAAGTAGAGAAAAGCAGTGTTTTATCATCTAATTTAAGTAAAATACTAGCCCTTTCTTCTTTCCTAGTTTTGATTCATTTATCAGAAGATCAGCTGTATAAATTGGAAGTAATGAATCTACAAAGGTGTGTTAAAATTCCAAATGTTAATCTAACCTTAAGCAAGTAAATTCTAGTAATTACATCAGATATTCACTGACCAGTGAATCAAACGGATTTCCACATTTAATGAAGTGTCCATTAGGTATGGTGTGCTCCTTTTACATATTTTTAACATTTAAATAAACCATTCATATAAAAAATTATATTTAAATATTCTACCAGTTCAGGAAACACCTGAATCTAGTACCTAACGAGTCTTGTTGCAATTAAAGTAATTGCTTTTCTCCACAGCCAGCCATCAACAGCATCTTACTGTTCTGTGCTTCCTAAACATAGACTGCATCCCGTTTAACTTTTAATGGATTACATGGAGCCAGAGGGCTTTTAAAAATCAATGGAGAGACATGACTGAACAGAGCACTAACTTTGATAATATTAAACTTGTTAAAGGTGATACTGTTGAATGTTCCTAGTTGGTGAAAACTACCTTTCTTTTTCAGAAAAGTAAAAAAAAATATGTATCAACAAGAAAACTCTGACCTTTTAGTATATTAATGCAATGAATGGTACAGCATGAAGTTGGAAACTCAATCATCACCACAAAGTGAGAAGTGTGCTACTTCAGTTTAATTCTGCAAAAACATCAAGTTTTGTCAACAAATGTAAAATAACATAAAGGAATCAAAACGAACACTCTTCCACAAATGATACTGGAATGGCAGGGAAGGGAGGTGTGGGCACTTATGTCCTTGGAAACCCAGACAGATTTGCTCTGTAAGAAAATGTTGCATGCATATGGGATGCCAGTCAAGGAGCCTGATTTGTCTGTATTTAAATAAGCTTCCTGTTCAGAAGGAGGATGGAGGAATAGATATATATTTCCATTGATGGGGGGCTAGTTAGTGGTAGCAAGCTTTTTCTCTCCAGAAAAGAGAACAATACAACTGGTACAAACCTATCTGGAAGCTTGCCTACTCTGTCAACTACCCTAAAATCCCAAGACTCTAAGAGTTGTCAGAAGTTGGACTCAGACCTTAGATGTTGGCTTGAGGCTGGACCGAAGTGTCTCGTCATCCGCAAACACTGGAGACCCCTGGAAGAAGACACGCCGGCAAAGGGCCATAGCAACAGTTCAACGAGTACTGAAGGAGAGATGGTCACACTCTGTGAACAGGGAATCCTGGACTTTTTACAAGATAACACCTATCTCTTCCTTTCAACCTAAGAGATCTTAGAGGCACGCAAAATCTTTTACTGTCTATTCTTCATCTCTACATATAAGCACAGTCAGACAACTCTGACTGAACAGCCCAGGAGTACTCAGATAAAGGGTGGAACCAATAAAAATTCTCAGTAAGTCCCGAAGCTACAAAAAAAAGAAAAAAGGAGATAGACTACCTTGTATTAACATAGATGCAATGGTATGTTTGAAAGCATTTGCCATGTTTTATATTCAAACCATTAGTGTATACACTGCCACGTTTTCATGTTTCCAGATTCCCATACAAGGGAATGCTGGTTTTGGATTATTTTAACAAGCTTATACGTGTTAGCCACTTGGTTCTCAACAACTTTTCTGCAGCTAAGCTTTTTATCATCATGATTAAAAAAATTAACCTTTTCAATTAGATGTTTCCTCTGCCATTTGCTGCTTTTGTCATGTTCTTTTTCATGCATATTATAGCTTGACAAATGCAGCAGAACTTCGCTAATTCAGATTAACGATTGGGAGACCTATTGCAAATTACTCTACTTTGTGGATGAGTAAAGTAACTGAGCAAGTACAATGAAAAACCAAGGTATATTTTGTGATACATTGTTCTTGTTCACTTATTTTGACAACTGTTGTGTAATTTCATAATACTTCATAATGCAATCTTGTCTGTTTTGCAGAAGTACTAGAGTTGTATGACTTTGATCTTGTAATGAATCATAAAAATAAATATGCTGCTTTGTTTGCAAAACTCAATCTTTAAATGTGCTTCTTAACTTTAAGTTATTCTGCTATTTAAGCCTTTCTTGGAAATACAGGACACAAAGATCTTTTGTGTCTGAATAACACAGCATGCGTGTTGGAGAAGTGCTGGTGCGTTATACGACAATGTTATAACGACAATCCTTCTTTTACTGCACCATTTTCTAGGTGAGTTTAACCTGACTGAATTTCTCAATGGTAGCATAATACATGCATCAGCTATTGGAATGTTCCAATATCTCAGCTTTCATCTGAGACAGATGAGAGTACTTGAATAGTAGTCTCAAAGCTGAACATACTTTTAATACTTAAGAGTTTGCAGTGGAAGTTTTTTTGTGCTGGAATCTTTGATATACTATGCAAATTTCAGGTGCCATGATAATGGCAATATTTATGGCAACAATAGGTTCTAAAAAAGACTTCTCTAGCAGAAACTTTTAAAGAAAGTGAAAGAAATAATTTACTTCCTAAAATCAATAGACTGGTCAGAGTTACACAAAGAAAGAGGTGTTCATTATATTTAACTAATATACCAGAATTTTACCAATAATCAAGTTTGAAAAGAAGTTAAAAATGTATTTAGTTAAAGGAACATGTTTATCCATTTCACGATTCATTATCTGAACTACTGTGCATGCATATCACTACAAAAATAAGAAAATCACATTGTTTCATAAAGTAGTAATTAAGAATATTGGTTCTGCTTTTTTTTTTCCTTAAGGTAAAACCTACAACAACTTCTGAAAAGTGTATAGTTATTGTCCTCCTCAAACATGTTAATCTCCAAATGAAAGATTTATTTTCGAATGAAAATCTAAAATCTATAACATTCAACATAATTGGAGAGATACCTGTACCAAAAAAAGGAAGAAAATGTTATTAGCTTTTTTTTTATTGTAGAGGAAAGAATGATGGCATCCTGATCAGTCTAATGTAACGTAACACATGTAGGTTACAATGACAAGACAGTGTGCTTTAGTCAGCCTGTACCAAGCCCATGCGAAGTGAGGTCAGTGACTATTAATCACTTGTCAAAGACTGCGGGCCCTTATCAGCCAATTATAGATACAAGGAACTTTATATTACATCCACAAGTGGCAATGCTACAAAGGACTTAAACCATAGTACAGTGGTGACACTTTTTATAGGTAAAACATAAATCTAGACAAAATGCTGGCCTAAATTGCATCATGTTTCCATTTAGTAATTTTAGTAAACACTTCATAATACCATCGGTTTTCTTTAAAATTTTAGGGAACTCGTATGCTTCTGTCCTCGTTTGGCTAAAACAGGGTTATTTTTTCTCCTTTCAGGAGTTTTTCTTTCAGTTAAGTTTCTTCTAAGTAATTGCACTTTCTCAAAGTACAGCTACATGTTTTTCCGACACTGTCTGCTTTTCAGACCTGATAACGCTCGATGTTTATAGTTGCTACTGAAGTATCAGTAGGATTGGTATGCAGAATGGCCCATGTTTATGCTTATCCCCATGAGAACCAAGGCCACTGCTGGCCTTCTTTTGTTAAGCGAGTAAAAAAAATCGTAAAAGGGTCGCACCTGCGGAAGAGTACAGACGGGACAGGTGACCAAAAACTGACCAACGAGGTATTCCATCCCATCCACGTCATCCTCAGTATAAAGCTAAGGGATCACGGGGGTCTCTCTCTCTTCTTTCATGGCCGGCATCCCTGTGGGACCCTGCTGGCTCTCCTGCCTCCGACCCCGATCCGTGCATTCCTGAATCTGGTTCCTGTCAGCTGCAGAGTCCAGTCCATGACATCCGGGTGCCCGCCCTGCTGTGGCAGAGGCCGAGCCTCTGGGGACTGTGGCCTGCAGCCTGCAATCCCCTAACCGTCATCGTCATCGGGACACTCAGTATCAGTCTTGTATACTTTTGCCTCTTATTTCCACTATTAGTACTACTAGTATTAATACCTTATACTATTTTTTCCATCATTATTGTATTATTAAAGCAGTTTTAATTTCCAATCCATAAGTCTCTCTCCCTTTTCTCCGTCCTTTCCCCTCCTGGGGGGAGGGAGGGGGTTAACAGAGAGCGTCTGCCACCCGTTTTAAGAGCCAGCCCAGCCTTAAACGGTGACAGCTTCTCAGTTTTAAGAGGTTTCTTTTTTATTCACAACAAACCAACTGATGGAATCTAATTTAAACATAAAAAATCCCACTCAAGAAGCAACAGACTTGCATGTACAGAGCAGATAAATCTAGCTTATTTTACAAGTTAGCTACTGGACTGGCTTAAGGATGGTCCTGAATCTGACCACTTCAGAGCAACGGTAACACTCACTTTTCATAGCAAAACCTATGGAGATAATGATCTCCATGGATGCAGGTCAGAGGGTCATGGAGAAGAACAAGACACTGGAAAGGGTAGATGGAAGTCTGATAAAATGACATCTCATCGCTCCTTCAGATTCTTGCTGGAATTTTGTGGCTGACAATCTACATCATCAGCTACAGATAGACTTTGAGTATCAGCAAGGAGGCTTAAGACTCCCCTCCTGTCCCCACATTGGGTCACGATCATCCATCAGATGGGGCAAACTCCAACATGTAGGGCTGAATGGGTAGGGTACACTATATGCTGACGCATACGCACACTTTCACATACCAGCCTGGCAAGTGTGAGCTTCCAGCAGCGCAGAGGAGATAGAGGTGGAGCCAGCAAAGAAGTACAGTTCTATTTAATCCTGGTAATTCTGTGCAGGTAACCCTGACCACGCCCACAGCAGAGGCACAGAAAGACTTCAAAAATAATTTTCATTAACTGATATACTAATTAACTTCTGCAAGTTCCAACCATCCTTGGAAAAGCTGTCAGACCCATATATAAAAAGTAGTTTGGGAAGGTTGTTGATTTTAGAGCTGTTAACATATGAAACCTGCCAGTCACTAACAAGGACAACAAATTAAACTTCAGTTTAACAATTATTTCCATTTGTGAATGAAAAACAGCTTGATCACTCATTCTTTAGTTTGAGACCACTGATGAAGAGACTTTCTCATAAAACGATGACTGTGTTTTATGTGCAGATTTTGTATTCTCAGCTATAGTCCAAATCAGGCAGACATTTACTATCATCAAATCTCTGTGCCCACAATTCACTTTGAGAATATATTTTTTTTAACACGTAGAGTTAAATGTCTGGGTAAAACCTAACTGAAAATTTGGCTGTGTACATTTGTATGAAATAACTTAAGTAAAATACACTTCCTGTGAAAGGATACCCAATGAAATGCTGAAATATTTGTGTCCTACTTTAGTGTGGTTTCTGGGGAATAGCTGTTTGAACTTCAGACAAACAAATTTTATTTGGTAGCTCGGGAAGAGTTGAGTAGGATGCCAAGAGAGGACCTAGTGAGGTAATACTTATAAAGATAGGTTTTAACTCATAAACAACCCCTCTCTCAAAGACAGAAAAATCAGCTTGTATCAGAAATAAATTTTCTGGAGAGTATCTGTAGAAGTTCAGAAAATCTATTCATAAAATTAGGCTCAAGTGAACTTTTTCAGAGAGCAGCTCTACATTTTACAGCTCAGTATGGCTGAAATTCCTCTGGAATATTTACTTTCTTTCAGCATTTCCAAACTTCCAAACCTTCTGTGACACACAAGCATTTTGGAGGACAAATGCCTACCAAGTAGATGCAGGGTACATAGTAATTTCCAGTTCCTGCACTGGAGGAAGAAGTAACATAGATAGTTACAGCTTCCCATTTGGAGAGTAATTCTGAAGTTCAGCTAGGACCATACAGCCCATCAGTCAGTGGGAAGTGCATAGGTAAGGCTTGAAACACTGTACATCATCTTGCTCATCTGGCTCTGTAGCCTTTGCAGTCAGTCCGTCTCCTTTCATTAACTGGTTCTATGCCTTGCAAAGCAGCATGACGTGGAGGTGATTTATATTGCACTAGCTATATTCTTGGCAGACTTATGACCTTTACCCGGTGGAACCAATGGAAAATGAGTCTAGCTGGGTCTTTTTATTGACTGCATTTCCATTATCTTCACAGGTGCTTTCTTTCCTGGCTTGTTCTTTTATCTTGTTATGGACAGAAGCTACATTTACTGGACAATAGCTTCCACATTGCTCTCTTTTCATTTCCCAGAAAATACCACTACTACACTTTTTAAAGTTACTTGAGAGCTGTCAACTTCTTTATCACTCTTTACAAAAAACTATTTGTTGTTTCAGTAAGTGCATCACATAACTGTCTTCATGCCATGGCATTTATGCTCACCTATCTACATAGGATACATAAATTTTTCAAATATTCTGTGTGTTCCCCTACATAGCTACAGTAGGCTTATGAAGATTTAGAC
>NW_009623978.1:19159-32746 GCF_000690535.1 Cariama cristata | reverse complement strand
CCTGCTGATCATACATTAAAATTGGCTTTAAAAACAGTTCAGGAACTTAGTTATAGAATTACCATTAATTTTATCTCCCTTTCATTTAGGTACACACCTTCTGTAAAAACATTACAAAGTTTTCCATTATAAATGAAAGGTAATGATGTGAATAATGGTATTCAGGTCACACCATCTCCAGTTTTTATATCATGATGCAAACTGACCTCATAATTTTGTCATCTTCTGTATTTACAGCCCAATAATGCTTTTCTGGCAGTTCACAAGGGCTACTGAATTTATGAGGCATTTGCAAGTCAGGTATTTTACGAATACGTTGCCTGTATTTCTCGAAAATGATTTCTAGAGAAATTTAAGTCTACTGTGTGTACCAGATTAAAATAGCCTAAGAACTAAGTCGTAATTTATACTATTTTGTTTTAAATTTTATTATATGGAGATACAAGTTTTCATTGTTGATCATATTAACTTGATACGATGAAATGCTTTACTTTTACAGATAATGGTATTTATTCTATTTTTCAGTATATAAAATGTACCAAGTACCAAACTGCTTTAGCACATGCATAAAAATAACTTAATGAAATCTGACTCAACAAATGTATGGGCAAAAAGAAAACAATGTAGCCTGCACTAAAATATAGGCAATTCTAATGCCATCAGAATATGAAATCAATTCTGGAATAAAGTGTCCAAAGTGTCAGTCTCAAGGTACCTGATATGTTACCCTGTCCACAGGGACTATAGTCAAGTGTCTTTGTCTACTTCATCTGTTGTAACAATTCATAAGGATAGAGATAGTTCCTTTGATAACCAGCACCCAAAGCTGGTTTTCTAGACCAGCATAAGTACTTTGATTCACATGAAAGGGAACAGGAATCCAGGATTGTACTTTAACTCCAGTAATACATTGTGTGTACTAGGAAACATGGCTGCATTTTGCAATAACTGATGCATCTGGGTGAACTTGCACAGCAAGTTTCATAGTGTTCACTTCATCTAACAAGAAGATTTTAAATCCATAAAAATATGGATGGCAAGTAAGACAAGTGACTGAAAACCTGTGTGAGGAGAAATGCATACTATCCTGCACAACTGACTGGCAGTAAGCTATCATAAAACATTTCAGACTGTTGACAAAAGATAAAGTTGCATTTGAAATGTCCTCTCCCCCTATCCCTCCCAACACACAAAATCCACATTAATGACACCAAGTGAAAGTGAAATAGGACTACTTTTTAAAATAAGTACACCTTTTGTTCAGACTGTTTAAAAACTGACAAAGTGACGTTAGGGTTTCACAGGTACCAGGCAGTTCTGAAACTGGACAATTAATTTTGTTTGCCTCATTTTGATTATTTCTCCCTACCACCCTCTCCCCTTGTCTTCATCTCACCTTATATTAAAGTCACAGGGACTTTGTTGCTGATTCCACACAAACCAGATCAAGCTAAAAACTTGACAGTCAAAATATACTGTAGACACGATCCCTTTGAACTATCCCACAGTGTTGTAACACCTTCTCCTGACTGGGCTATCAATTGAAAAAACCTGTCCAAATAAGTAACATTAAAATCTTTCGCAACAAATGGATTCCCTGACACCTAGAGTCACATACAGAATTCTAGTTCTAAGCCTTCAAAGTAGAGAGTGAGAGAGGGAGAAAAAAACCAGATGATAGTGTATGTGTGTCAGATGAGGACGATTTGCTGAATCACGCATCAAAGCAGATGTAGGAGCAAGGCCTATGTCAGTTACTTTAAATACACATCCAAAACATGCAGCATTCAGTTTTGTGTTCCAGGACAATGCAGACATACTGCAGACAATGACTAAAACGAGCAATAGTAAAGCCCTCTGAGAGGAGGTTGCAATTGAAAAGAGATTTAAAATTAAATCAAAGAATGTCACATTTAATATTCAGAACACTCTAACTGAATCCTTACTGCCTGGGCTATAAAAGGAATCTTACCGTGGGTTGGAATGAGAAAGTGGGCTCATTTCTTTCTGATAGTGATGCTCCTGACTGATGGGCTATGAAAAACAAAAAATAATAGTGAGAAAATAACTTTGCAAATATTCTTTCAGAATGTTTAGAAGTATGCAAGAGATCTTTTATGAGCATACACATTTGCAGCTTCTGATATTAGAATTTTACAGTCGTCTTTCTTACCTGTGAAATTAAAAATGGATATTCAATTCCTAACTGTGCAAAAGTACAACTTAACAGATGATGCTTGTCTGAGTGGAAAGACACATGAATTAAGGAGTCCACCACATGGTCATTTCTCTATTGACTGTGACAGTGTTGGGACAGAGTCGGGAAACTTCAGAGAGGAAAGAGTGGCCAAGTCTTGTGATAGAAAAGTATGGACTGTTCGTGTATGGTGCAGGAACTCGTAGCAGGATCTGTGCAGAATCAACCATTCTTAAGACTAGACAACACTGAGCCACAGCCAATAGGGCTGGCAGGCATGGTTCCTCTCTCCTCAGAAGCACCATTAACAGTAATCTTAGCAGTCCCAAATGAAGTTTGGGCTGAAGCACATGTGATTCTCTATGGCACTGTCAATTTGAAACCTGGAGCAAGCTGTTCATGAATAGCTAATGGTGGACTTTGTGAATGTTCATACAAAAGATGATCATTTTTGACAGTCTTCAAATCTTACCTACCCATTGAAGAACGTGCCCCAACAGTTTCAAACTACATTTGGTTTATGGGATTAAAATCACTTGTTTGCAAGAAAGATCAATATTCATAAACTGGTATAGAAGTTCAAGAATTCAAATATTCAGAAATACATTTTCTCTCAGTATATATGTAGTGCTTCCAGAGAGACTCCCCCTGCCACTATCACACACCTCAAAACCAGTTCTAAACAAATCACTGAAGCAAATGCAAAAGAATTGAAAATACAAGCATACATTAACAATACTTGTACAATCTGGTACATGAAATGCTAAAAATAAATACAAAACATTATGAAAGCAATTGCTTTTTTCACAGAAATCACTATAAAAATGAGTATATTCTCACGGTTTCAGGAAGTGGGAAGGGATGTTGTAAAATACATGTTTAGGATGAATGACATCCTAATTACTGCCAAATATGAGTCACTGCCTGGTGGTGGATAGTTCAATTCCCAAATAATGGCTAGTGGAAGACTGAGGATGAGACAGAAAGTGAATTAGTCAGTCTATGAACCAGAATATCTGTCTAAATAATTTTTAGTCTCATTTCACAGTAAAGAATAGTCTGCCTCAGTTTTGCAATTTGACTTGATGTGAACAGATCCCTCCAGGGGTTGTCAAACTGAGCTCTCAGTTGGAATAATTCTGGGTTTAAATATCACTCCTCTTGTCTGTCAGACTTCCGTTCTGCCAGACCATTTTTCTATTAAGTGCCTTTCTTTTCTGAAACATCACAAAGGAGGCCAGAAGACCTTCTACAAATTAGGTACGAAGCTGGAAGTACTCTTTCAAATATTTTGCAGATCAATGCTTATGTGACTGAATTTATATTTAGGAAGTTGCTTGGGGAACAAGTAGTCTTTCTTCTCTGAGTACTCCTTACTCAAAAGACAGGTCTTAGTGGTGAGCATATTTTGGAGTCTGCTAATGGAGCATTATACCACTACAAGCTTCTAGAATGTATCAATGAGCATTCTAGGAGAATCTTCCTTCTTCTCTGCATTTCGCATTGACAATCAGGGATCATATGCTGTAAGATATCCTGAATTCTCTTATAAACGATTTTACTACAGAATGTTTGTCTTATATCTGAAGTGGTGTCTGAAGTGTGGAAACAGCTATCCAAGAAGCTAAATGGGCCAATTCTGACAGGGCAGGAAGGTCTTACTGGATCTCTAGAATAAAGCAGGGCATTTAAGCAGAAATATTTTGTAAGCTTTGCAAATTTTCTTGGATAATATGTACATGTGTGGGTATAAACTTCACATTATACTCTGCAATATATAGAACTGTGTCTTTCATATTGTTGCAAAGCTAACATGTAATTTCATAGACCTTAAGATTTAATAAAACATTCAGGTAAGACACGGTCAAATAAAGTATTTTAATATACTTAGCTCTATATACACATACTATTGATTTGGAACTGTGCCCCACACACATTTTACAAGGGTTTACAATTCTCCTTCGAAGTAAATCCATTTTAAAATAGAAGTTTTTCATATTTATAAATGATAGCTATGCTAGTTAATGTATAATATTCAAAGCTATTTTATTCCTTTTTGGCTGTCATAGTTTATGGCAGCACTAAACAAGTTACATTTCAACGATTTCTCCTGACAGCATATATTCAGTTCTTGGTAAACTATCATAGGATATAAAAATACAGTTTTAGTATATCTGTTTTACAGTAGTTTAAGGACATCTGTTCAAACTGCAACTTAGCAATATGATTGATCTATGTGCCTTTACATTCAGAAAGGTTTCTTAGATTCATTAGAGTCAGTAAGATGAGAATTTTAAGTGAATCTGGAAATCAGAGTAACAATGGCAAGTGATGAAAAAATAAACTAACTAAAAATGTGTTTTATATATAAAATATTACTTTGATACATAAGTTTGCTATCTAACATGATTATATCCTGCCCTGCCTTGCAAAACATCATAGGCATTTTAAAATGAAAGGTACACAAAAAGCTGCCTTCTGGTGGTGCTGTTGCCATAGATTCCACTAAGGGACAAAAATGTATAAAATGAACAAAAATTTGGAATAAAAATACTTCTTACTTATCTCTGAAGAACACAAGAAAAAGCAATAGATACTACTGATTTAAATAATCAGAAAGATACAACCTGGAAACACATGTAAGCATGAAAGTTTAATCATGACAAGAATTTCTAGCTGCCCTTAATTTCTCAAACTACAATATGAAGATTATTTCTATTTCTTTTCTATATAATGCACTGCTAAAATCACTTGCCTATGCAACTGGAAGATGGCTACAGATTATATATAAACTTTTCTGCAGTTTGTACATCTGATTTTGGAAGGAATGATCATTTGCAAATTCTCTTGCCTCAACTCAAATGATGGTGGTACTAAAGATCAGTAACATAAAAACAAATTTGCTTTTATTCTACATGTATATTTCTTACATTATATATATATAAGGAATTAATATACATATAAGGAATACTTTTGGTAAAAACTGGAAGCTGAAGAAATGATGACTTTACTCAGGCTGGAGGACGAAGGAATTGAGAGCAGTCCTGTGGAAAAGGACTTAGACGTACTGGTGGATGAAAAGCTTGGACATGACCCACCAATGTGTGCTGGCAGCCCAGAAAGCCAACTGTAACCTGGGCTGCATCAAAAGCAGTATGGCCAGCAGGTTGAGGGAGGGGATTCTCCCCTTCTACTCTGCTCTGGTGAGACCCCCCCTGCAACACTGCCTTCAGCTCTGGGGTCCCCAACACAAGAAGGACATGGACCTGTTGGAGCCAGCCAGAGGCCATGAAGATGATCAGAGGGTTGAAGCACGTCTCCTATAAGGTTGAGAGAGTTGGGGTTGTTCAGCCTGGAGAAGAGAAGGCTCCGGGGAGACCTTCTAGCAGCCTTCCAGTACCTAAAGGGCATACAAGAAAGATGGGGAGGGACTTTTTAGCACCGTTTGTTGTGATAGGACAAAGGGTAATGGTTTTAAACTAAAAGAGGGCAGATTTAGACCAGATATAAGGAAGAAATTCTTCACAGTGAGGGTGGTGAGGCACTGGATCAAGTTGAGAGGTGGTAGATGCCTCATCCCTGGAAACATTCAAGGTCAGGTTGGATGAGGCTCTGAGCAACCTGATCTAGTTGAAGATGTCCCTGCTCACTGCAGGGGGATTGCAACTAGATGACCTTTAAAGGTCCCTTCCAACCCAAACCATTCTATGATTCTATGATTTTAGGTCTTACAGCAAGACCATGCATGGCAGAAGACTGAAATCCAGGAGGAACAACCTTTGAATGTGTTCTAATCACTCCAACTAGGTTGTATTTTGATCTCTCAGTTATGTAGACTACCTATGCATATAGCAACACATTTACTGCACATGTGAATGCTATGTATGGGGATTCACTGAAAACAGCTACATGAAATTATATGACAGATTCATAGATTTGAAAGCCAGAGGGAAGAATAAAATCAATGCATGATCATATGTATACCACAGGCTATTAAACCGTAGATCACCAATAAAAAACACTGAACAACATCAGATCTGGACCTGAATGAACCATGAAGTGGGTCCTCTGAATATACTCTACTCACAGATAATTCCCTGCTGACTGCTTTTGATATTTGACAGTTGACCAGTTCTAAATTCATTCAAGATGTGCTTTATCAATATTGTATGCTGCTCATTTTTAAACGAATATGTACAATGGTCTTAGAATGTTACATCTAAGCAGTTCCCTTAACAATTTTAACTTTACCCATAAGATTAGATTTTTTGAAGAGGACATATTTTCTATAAAATGATCTTGACTATCCTTAACCATATTACCACCCTTTAAATCTTTGTTAACTGAATCCCACACCAGATTTTTCACTGGTTTGACAATGATATCAGACTAACTGGTCTACATTAACTTTTTCATTTCAGCTACCCATTTGAATATTGGCACAGCATCACTACTCTCAAAGTCTTCTGAAATGTTGTAAGCATATCAAAATATACTAAAATTTAACATCAGCATACCAAAAATGCCCCCAACTACTTTTTAAAAAGTTTCTGTGTTAAAACAACTTGGGATGATTACATAATCACTTTGCATAATAAACGTTGTTTATAACTTTCTTAGATACTAAAGGTCTAGAAAATGAATTATCACCCTCACATGAATACTCTGCATTTTTCCAAATACTGGAACAGAATTACATCAACCAGTGTTAAATGCACATGTCCATACTCAAAAAACTTGTATCACATCTATGAATAGCTGGTGCTGTGGCAGCTATCTCATGAAAATATGAAGTGAATCAATAGATACTGTGAAATAACTGACATTGTACTGGTACAGAGAGTCCCTTTGCATACAGGCAGAGGTATGTGGGTAGGGAAGACTGCGGAAGATGAATTTCAGCAGTCGTTGTAGTGAGGGACTAAGTGGTTAGTCCTTACCTGAGAAAGATTAGGTTTGCTTTCTAAATTATCCTTTCCTGGAAACAAAGTTCTTGCCATTAAATCTTAAAAGCTCAATGTCCGCCTTGCAAAATGCACAGGAGAAACCTGACAAGGCTGTATGTGAAAGACACTCCAACACTTCAGTCAACTGAATGAAATTCCAAAAACTTCTCTCTCAAAGACTTGATTTATGTGGAGAAAGATGCCCACAAAGGTCCATTATGAAAAACTACAGCTATATTGAGTTACAATTTAAATGACTAACCTATTATATCTAAACACTTTTTTAAACTGACGCTGTTAGTCTGAAGCTACAGAAGCTGATCAAGGTAGTAAGATCAAAGAACTGTCTTTGCAATCACATTATGCTTCACTGAATACTGAAGCATTTTACTTTAAAAGTTCATTTTGTTTTAGTCATGTAATTTGTATTAGCCAAACCTGACATGTCTAAATATTCTTATCAATTTCCTTATAATTAAACTACTCAAAAATTAATGAGACTGCTATTCTCTTTATTTAATTGAGTTCCATTTGTCCAGTCTTGCAGATTTACACCATGTTTGAGTCTATTTAATGAGTACCGAGGAAATGCATTGAAATATGATGAAATCAACTAAATGTGTAATGTTGACGTATCTCCAATAGTTAAAATCAACTAAAGTTTCTCTGATATCCTGTGAAGTATTACTCTGAAAACCAAGTTCTCATTTGTACAATTACCGACTTATTGATACATCTCTTCTCATTTGAAACCTTCATTTACCAGTGTACCACAAAGTTCCAATGCTGTGTTCATCATTCACTACAGAGGATTGCTACTACAGGCCTCTATTTGGGCGCTACAGATCCCTGGAGGTAGTTTGCACCTAACATTTTAGAGCATTTACCCTACAATAGTTTATACTGGGGCAACACAGCAATGTTTACTCTTCTAACGTTGGATCTGTGTCCAAGAGTTGTGTTGTGTGCTTTACTTCAGTCACATTCACTGTTTATTATTTTTTCACCTATAATAAAATAAGAACTATGTTGCTGAGATATAAATGGAGTACGTGGTTATCTAGTTTTACAACGGCTCCTGCAAGTACATTTATATAGTTGCTGAAATGTTACTCTCTGATTTCATACATTCAGTACTCTTCCCTGGACTGTAACAAATAGTCCTCTGGTTCTTATAACACTCACATAGTGTCACACAGTGCAGCTGTGTGTGATTTTGTACCACTTTGTACCAGGACAAATAATGATATAAAGTTGTAATACAGAAGGCTCACATACTAAGTGCTCAGAACTATGGCAGCTTTTTGCCGCTGTTCTCCTGCTTCAGTCCTTTAAACAGTCAGCTTTTCAGTAATGAGATTTTATCATTGTAAGAAGCAATTATTTTCCATAACTTGCACGGTAATACAGTTGCTGACTGGTATATCTGGGTTTCATTCATTTTGGAACTATTTTTAAGTACTATATCACATACCTGCAGGTTGTCAGCCACTATTGTGACAAGCTGTACAGCCTACATGATTATTGAGGATTCTAGCAAGAAATATATATAATACATCTGCTCTTTGTCCATGGTGGTACTACAGAACCTGCTGGAAGTACATGTGTTTTGGTTGCGTGTTTTACTTGGTAAGTTCTAAAAAATGTTTGGTAATGATACCCTAAATTTCAAAGCTACATAAAGAAATTTTAACTCAAGACCCCTGAGTCTCAGAACTGATAGAAAGAAAATACTGCGTGTTTAGACTTACTGGTGGGAAACAAGAGTTCCAGGTTGCTGTGTCATCACTGCTTGTACTTATGCTAACATTGAGGTTATCTATCTGTGATGCGCTCAGCCCATGTGAGATCCCAGTGTCCCATAATTCTTCATTTTGTTGTCTCTTCATGCTAGCCAGCATCTGCAGTTCAGATGAACTCAGTTTACTTGACTGGTAGTTTTTCCAGCCATACTCCTGTGAAATAAAATGGAAAAGTCAACAATATAGACAGGATCATGGAACAGAATATATGAATAAAACAGATACCTTGGAGAATCTCTTGGGGAATCTTCAAGAAGCTACAATACTAAAAGAGAAACGAAATGTTTACTAGAAAAGATTAGTTAACAGATTTCTGTTCAGCTATGAAGATCAAGTGTATTTACACATAATTACAGGAAGACGAACACAAACACTGCTATGGAGTGCAGTTTGGATCCAGGGTGTTCGGTGAAGTTGCTGTTCCACTGCAATTAAAAACAGAAGATAAAAGCAGGCTTTCAGAAGTTCAAAAATCCAGTAGCTAAAATTGCTTAAGCATTAAATGCAAATCTTGAAATAAACCAAATCACAGTTATCACAGTATCATAAACACCATCAACATAACATTTAGTTATTTCTCAAGCACAGCATAAAATTTCTCTGGAAAGCCACAGATGTCAGCACTAAATTTTAGAAGTTATTTTGGTAACTTGCTAGTATATATGTTTTAAAATAAACATCACTGTATTTTCATTTTTCTTAATACTCATTGGTTGAATCGTTAATTTAACTCTAATTGTTAAATCAAACTTGATCCACAGGCCAAAAGCTAAAAACATGTATTAACTATTTTGCAGTTTGTACTTACACCTCATGCACAATCTCCTGATAAGATTAAGTTCACCCAATCTGCTGTGGCATCGTATTTGTTTAAAGAACTCCCTCTTTAAGAAAAACTTTCCCTTTTTTAAAGGGTCCACATAGATTGCTGTTTCACAAAGGATGAGGTCTAATACTTGAGGTCTCTAGTTTTGGCTCTGAATGGAATTACAAAGCATTTCTGCTTGAAAAGTGAATCCGAGTAGTGACCAGGACTTCACAGGATTTAGATCGCTGGAATATGGCCAGTGGGCTGCAAGACACCACGTAACCGTATTCCAGAGAGGGACGGTGCTTTGCTTCTAGTGAAGAGAATGAGGCTTTTAGACCAGGAGTTTATCATGTTCCTGGCAGAAAGTGCAATCTCAGTATATTTTGCTGTGGGGAGGTACAGGGTAACTGAAGACCTCAAGAACACACACAAGTCAGCAGTACTAGCGATATGAACATTGCCAGCTTTTCCTGCTATGAAATCCAGTGTGTAATGTTTCCGTGCGTCTTTCAGGGGTACAAAAGTCACCTTACCACCAGAAGACACACTGAAATATTACACATTGGAACTATTACTACAACCTCCTCTGCTTTCTCCCTATGTATACAAGACACATATCTAAGTCTTCTATGTGGATTATAATCGTCAATTGATCACACCTGAGACGTAGGAAAACTTGAAATGCAGCTTTATCTTAGTAAGAGAAATAGCACAGCAACGTTCAATACCTTCAGGTTATGACACCACACAAACATGAAATTTGCTTTTAGAAACACTCATGACCATACGCGAGTGATTAATAAAATATTACATAGGTTCAATTACTCAGCTCCACATAGGCAAGACATATGCAGCCCACAAAAGATGTTATACATTGGACATTGGTTTCCTCATTTTAAGGAAATAATAGAAAAAGATAATGTATATATCCTAGATTTTCATATACATTGATTAGTATTTCACATGTAAAGTGCTCACTTTCACTATAAAGATCATATGACAACACTGCTGAAAAAGGAGGTTATTTTCAGTGACACACAGTACTTTTTTCTGGTTTAGGGAGCTCCATATACCTTAATAAAACTGTATTTTCTAGGAATCAGAAAAGCACTATTGTCCATCTGATACTCTTTCCTGCCAGCTTTTTTTGTCCTTGGGATCAGAGCAAAGCCAGGAAGGATACTACACTACTTACTTCCCCTCCAGAAGTTTAACTGGGGATATGCTCATAGATTCATTCACAGTACTGAACTCCAAGTATAGTGTGTGCAACACAATGCACACTGGAAGGGATCAAGGAGAGGTGGAGAGGTGGAGAAACCCTTCCTTTTTAATAATACATGTGATGGCATCATGCAATGAACAGAACCTCAATTTCACCTCAAGCTCTGGAATATTTTACTATGTATTTGCAAAAACAGTTTTAGAATAAAAACATGCAGCATATTTTTATTTCCTCAGGGGTGCCATAAAAGAAATCAACAGTTATTATCTCAATAGCATGTAAAATAATACTTCCTATTTTAATTCTAGTTAAGAAATTAACTACCATTCAGTAAAGATTGCTGTGCAACATTAAGGTTTTGGGAGCAGCAACTCTATGAGATATTTTCAATGTTTCATTCTGACTACCATGATACTAGATTTCACTTAAAGACATCTATTGCAAATAACCAGTCAAAAAGAAAATTAGCACTGAAATGACAAAGTAAACTACCTTTGATGGGAAGTATGCCTGCAAGCTGACAATCAGCAAGCAAATATATCACATTTATGACTGAAGGGTGCTCACATGGCAACAGTTGCATGTGCAAGTATGCAAAACTTTGTGAAAAAGACAATTAATTCTAAAGCCTATTGCAAACATTTTTGATTTTTTACTATGTATCTCAAATTCTTAAGTCAAATGTCTTTGCAAAGATTTTTCCTATGGAATCTCCTCAAGCACTCAGAGGTTACTTTTTGGCACAGATAAATGCAGTCTGCCATTTTGTACAAGGTATAAGGAGATGACAGAAGCTGTTAGTACACCTGCCAGCCCTTTTTTACCTCTGGTTTTTGAGGTTCAAGCTTCATTCCTGAATAGTGTGATTATTACTACCATTTTTAATCCTAAAATAATACAGGATGTTTTCTCTAGACCCTTACTGAATGTATGTTAACCCTTACTGAATGTACGTTATTAGTTCAGTTACTATTAGTTATTTGTTCACTTCGTACGAAGCTTGCTCTGATGTATTAGTATTCTACCAGATCTGCAGCTGCTATAACTTTTATTGATCTTACTGAAGATGCTGATTTCCTGTTAATTTTCCTATATAGAAGCCTTCTGCATTTATTTGCTTATTATAAGAGAAGCTTTGGCTTATATTTTTTACCTAATATAAGAAGCAATTGGCATGCAGTCATTAAAATGACAGCATGAACTAGTGTTATGCAGAATAAAAGCACTAAGCATTGAAAGAACATTTTTCTCATTCTCTTTTCCATAAAGGCAAAACATTGCCCAAACCTCGTCTTTTCCTTTACATCTATGAAGAAAGATGAATAGATTTTTGGAATTTTTAAAAAACAATTCAAAATAATAGTTGATTTTCTTCCCCAGCTTATTTCTAATTGTCATTCAGTTTTCTTTTCTTTTAATGCTTTCACTCTAGAAATACTATACTCAGAAAGGAGAACAGACGTTATGACAATTCTCTGTGTTAAACATCCTGTACAATAAACTTCTTGTAATAAAGGACAAATCGTTTGCACTATTTATTCTGTAGCTTCAGATGACTACTACAAAAAAGACTCTTCACAAGTTTTATATTGTCTTTGCCAATTTTCAAAGAGAATATTTGAAAATTGAAATTAAGTTCACGTTGTAATTTAGGAGAAACTTTCGATGTAAGAATTAATTTTGCAATACTCATATTTGTCTAAAATTAGTATTTCATTTAGTAATTAAAAGCTTATCTTGTCTTTTTGCTTATCCTCCCCTTACGATAAAGTATTTTTATTAAGAGCTTAAAACTTTCGCTAGATTGACAAAACCTGTTGTTTAAAGGATTTTTTTTCATATATAATCACATTCTCATTCTTTTAGGTTAAAATGATTTATTCAGAACTGTTTGAATGTAGTTATACGTGCAGAAAACTTTAATTACCAGCTATCTACATGCTTGCAATATTACCCAGAGGGTTGTACTTCTTTCTTAATTAAAAATATTTGAACTTAATAATAGAGAACTCTATTAAAACATGAATAAAACATTGCAAGCAACCAGGTCCTTAAAGTATATTAAGTAGTTAGCAAATCGATTGCAGGAAGAGTTGGCTAAGCTTTTTTTTACTTTACCAGTCCTTTGTGTGAGCAGATTAGAAGAGACTACTTCTCTGCAAACTCACACTCTAATACGCTTTCATACAAAACTATCCTTTCATATATAATTCTTAAAACAATGAACAGTTTCAAAATGGAAATAAAATAATTACATGCCCACAGACAACAAAAACTCCAGTGCTGTCTCACTATAGTTAACAATATTACATCCTGGAATCATAGAACAGTTTAGGTTAGAAAAGACCTTTAAGAACAACAAACCCAACTGTTAACCTAGCACTGCCAAGTCCACCACTAAACCATGTCCCTAAGCACCACATCTACACGTCTTTTAAAGACCTCCAGGGATGGTGACTCCACCACTTCCCTTGGCAGTCTGTTCCAATGCTTGACAACCCTTTCACTGAAGAAATTTTTCCTAATATCCAATCTAAACTCCCCCTTGGCCCAGCTTGAGGCTGTTTCCTCTTGTCCTATCACTTGTTACTTGGGAGCAGAGGCAA
>NW_009623978.1:1644-18651 GCF_000690535.1 Cariama cristata | reverse complement strand
CAGCCTGTCCAGATCCCTCTGCAGAGCCTTCCTGCCCTGAAGCAGATCAACACTCCCGCCCAACTTGGTGTCTTCTGCAAACTGACTGAGGGTGCGCTCAATCCCCTTGTCCAGATCATTGATAGAGATATTAAACAGAACTTGCCCCAATACTGAGCCCTGGGGAACACCACTTGTGACCAGCTTCCAACTGGATTCACCACCACTCTTTGGGCCTGGCCATCCAGCCAGTTTTTTACCCAGCAAAGAGTATGCTCGTCCAAACCATGAGCAGCCACTTTCTCCAGGAGCATGCTGTGGGAAACAGTGTCAAAGGCTTTACTAAAGCCCAGGCAGACAACATCCACAGCCTTTCCCCCATCCACTGAGCAGGTCACCTTGTCATAGGAGATCAGGTCAGTCAAGCAGGACCTGCCTTCCATAAGCCCCTGCTGACTGGGCCTGATCACCTGGTTGTCCTGTACATGCCACGTGATGGCACTCAAGATGATCTGCTCTATAACCTGCCCCAGCACCGAGGTCAGGCTGACAGGACTGTAGTTCCCTGGATCCTCCTTCTGGCCCTTCCTGTAGATGGGCGTTAGATTTGCTGACTTCCAGTCAACTGGGACCTCCCTGCTTAGCCAGGACTGGTGATAAATGATGGAAAGTGGCTCAGTGAGTACTTCCACCAGCTCCCTCAGTACCTTTGGGTGGATCCCATCCAGCCCCACAGATTTGTCCAAGTGGTGTAGTAGGTCGCTGAGCATTTCCCCTTGGATTATGGGGGCTTCATTCTGATCCCCATCCCTGTCTTCCACCTCAGGGGGCTGAGTACCCAGAGAACAACTGGTCTTACTATTAAAGACTGAGACAAAGAAGGCATTAAGTACCTCAGCCTTTTCGTTATCCTTTGTCACCATGTTTCCCCCCACATTCAATAAAGGATGGAGAGTCTCCTTAGCCCTCCTTTTGTCGCTAATGTATATTTAGAAACATTTTTTATTGTCTTTTACTGCAGTAGCCAGATTAAGTTCTAGCTGTGCTTCGGCCCTTCTAGTTTTCTGCCTGCATAAAGTCACAACATTCTTGTATTCCTCCTGAGCTGCTTGCCCCTTCTTCCAAAGGTCATAAACTCCCTTTTTTTTCCCCGAGTTGCAGCCAATGCTCTGTTCAGCCAGGTCGGTCTTCTTCCCCGCCATCTCATCTTTCGGCACATGGGGACAGCCTGCTCCTGAGCCTTTAAGATTTCCTTCTTGAAGAATGCCCAGCCTTCCTGGACCCCTTTCCCCTTGGACTGCCTCCCAAGGGACTCTCTCAAACAGGACCCTAAACAGGCCAAAGTCTGCCCTCCAGAAGTCCAAGGCAGCAGTTCTGCTGACTCCCTCCTTACTTCTCCGAGAACTGAAAACTCTATCATTTTGTGATCACTATGCCCAAGACAGCCTCCAGCCATCACATCACCCACATCACAATCACCTGTTCACAAACAACAGGTAAGTACTTCTTTTCTTGAAGCTTGTGGAGACCTTAAATACCAGTTTCTTCCTGCAAAACTGCTCCAGCAGATACAAAAAAAGCTTTACATATGTATGTGGTCTGAAAACAGTCACATTCAAATAGCTTATTAAAATAAATTTAAAATTATTGGAAATATTGTTAATAAAAATTAATAAAAAATACACTTGACTTTATTCTGTAAGTGCTAGGTGAACATACTTTCTAATATAAATAGCCAGTGTTTAATAGGCAGTCAGTGGCACCCAAATTTGGCTTCAAATTTTGACCGTGGCCCAGTATAAAAAGAAGTATTAAAGAACTCCAAACAAAGGAGTTGGGATGGGAAAATTTTATTACTTGATCAAATCAAGTATGAGAGCTAAATCTGCCAGATACTTTCATCTTATATTTTGTAGCAATAAAACAAAGTCTGTAACTCCTGAATTTCTATACATTGATAATAGGTTTTGTCTTTGAAAAAATGCTTACAAGCAACAAATTACAGGTGTAATACATTTTCAGCTACAAGTGCAGTATCTTAATAATCCTACTGTCTAATTTAATAATCAACTATTTATTGAGCAGAGGAAAAACGATAGCTCTTTTCCATCATCTTTTAAAACAAAAAGTCACAAAAAAGTTGTAAAATATATCTAGCACTTTAAAAACGTAATTGCAATCCACCTAGGTAGTCCACATTTAGTTACGTTCTACAAGACAAAGTTGATCACTGCATTAAACACTGGTAACAACTTTTAGGAAAGTAATCAACATATAACTTAATTTATTATGGACAAATAGATTACAGTTATGATTAGTAATAAACATGGCTGAATTTTAAGTGGAACAATTTTCCAAAACTGAAAGGAATCAGGAAACAAGGAAGGAATAGATTTAATCACAAAAATGTGAAAAGTTACTAGGAACTAGAAAAATATGTTCCTATAGATAAAACTAGGAAGGAAAGGGAATGTAAAATGTAAACAAATTTTATTATACCCTTACAGATAGGTACATGGGTATTAACACATCTAAGAAACAGAGAATCAGATTATCAGTATCAACTGGGGTTTTCCTATCACTAAAAATTACAGAAACATTATCTTCTTCCCAAATATAAAAGAACACATGAATTGCATTCTTCCACATTTTCTAGATCACTAGTGACAATTCTAATGTCTTTTCCAGATAATAAATACATAGAACATATCTTGCTATTGGTAGGATTTTCTCTACTTTTTTAAAAATTTTTTTCTTTCTGTCGTCTTTAAGATCACCAGCCACTGGTATTTTTCATCACCATAAGGTCTCAGCACTGCTTCTGCTTTCAACCTGCATTACTGTATTTCATTCCTCTTGCTTCCCTCTAATCTGCTTCCTTCCCAAAGGAAACCAGTCTCCACACCCTTCATGGAAAAGGATATTCTGTTTTTATCAGGAAAAGTGCAAGGCCTTTACACAATCCAATAAGTAACTTACAGAATACAGGAAGAGATTTCTAGAACCCTCAATCAGAAAGACTATCTCACAGGATTGAGACAGACATAAAAAACTAACCCCTACACCACTAGTAAAAGAGACTCATTTCACTAAAAAGCACTGAAGCATCAGTGGCATGGCACTATGTCCATTTCCCTAACAAAGATACACAGAAAAGCTGGACGTATGCTTTTCTAGACACTATTCTTTAATCTGATGCCCAGTTTGGATTGTTATTCCTAGCCCAATGCCCAGATTTCCATATCGAAAATTAGCTGCAGTGTGGTCCATCCTCAGCAGCCGTAAGTAGGTAGGTAGAACTGTTCAGCATAATGACCCTGCCCCAGCAGTCGCAGCCTTGTCCCATGGCCTGCCTCCCCTATCACAGATGCTGTCAAATCAGGTAACTAAAACTAACTGTATCAAGTAATAGAATCACTACAGACTAAAATTCCCATAGCAGAATGAAAACACATCCCCCTGACTGGAATGGAGACTGTGGTATCCTATAGCAGATCAGACAAGTTACAAGGACAGAAAACACAGTAATGATGGAAGACTTCTGTTTCCTTCATGCAAACCAGGTATATGTCATGTTGCAAGAACCTGACTGTAGGTAATTTTTTCCCAAAGAATACATAACTCTTTCACAGAGCCACAAAAAAGAGAAGCATCTGTTCTTTTGGTCCCCAGCAGTGTGCAATACCTGGTTCAAGATATTACTATCTAAAAACCACTCTTACATTAATGATAATGCAGTAGCCAGATTCAGCATCCTTGGGTAAAAATGACAAAAAAACCCAAACAAACAAACACAAAAAACAAACAAACAAATCACAAAACTGCAATCCTGGGATTAAATACCATAAAACTCCTTGACCTGTAGAAGAGACAATTGTGGGGGAATATGATATACAGCCATCAAATAGTAAGTGGCATAGATAATAATAAAAAATAATAATAATAATAAATTATTCAGTGTTTCTTATAACAAACACAAGAATGAGAAAGCACCAGGAATGAGACAGTGCACTGCAAACAAATGAAGGAGATACATTTTTTTTCCTCACAAACAGCAGTTAAACTCTGAAATTCACTGTCACAAGGCAAAGGCCATATAGATACAAAAAGTAACTACAGAAATCTGTGGAAAAAAATTCCACCACCAGTTATTTACCATAAAGACAACATCTTTCACTGAAGAAATTGCTAAGCTATGGACTGCTTGAAGGAAGCTTGCAGGGCACGCTGGCAAGGTATCACTGGATGCTTGCTCTGTCCTTGCACTGTATTTTTTCCCTAGCCAGCTATGACTGACTGCTGCTGGACAGAAGATACTGGCTATGTAAGTCTTTGGTCTCATAGGGTAATAGCTGATGTCTGAAAAAAAGACCTCTGAAGTCTGAGGAAGAAGTTTGGCTTGTTCCACTCTCAGATGCTCAGAAATAAATCTAATCTACTTGTAACACATTTAGAGAAGAGGTCACATGTTAAAAGATATGGATCTGCAGTAATTCTAAGCCCAAAAGAATTCTATCCAAAACCATGGAACATACTATCTCAATTGTGATTTACAGAATACACCTGAACCTTAAGCCCCCCTTCCTGATTCAAAGCACAATTCAAAGCACATCATTATAAGCTGAAAGGACAAGAATTAGCTATTAGGAAATACTTAAGAACATAATTAGCTGCAGACAAACTTCTTGTTTGAATTACTTTGTGTTTCCACAAGGAGAATCCAGGAAGAAAAAAACTAGGAATAAAAGTGAATGTAACAATTCTTTAGCAGCCTGGCAATTTAGCCTATGACACAGCCTTACTGCTGGCCCTCAATCACATAATTTATTATTTTTCAGTGCTGTCGCAGAGAAACTATGAAGTACCTAGATTAATGCTCTTTATATGGTCACTTGTTAATATATCAATTCAAAGTCTGTCAATTTTCCTTTGTAATCTTTCAGCCCCAAACTACTTTCTAACTCGCTTATTTCCAAAATGTGAGTTGCTCAGTGACACCTTGTTTTATCTATAAACCTCTGTGACTTCTGTTTTATTTGGAGTACTATTTTGTGTGCCACAAAAAACTACAAAATCAACTTTCAACAGACTAGGCTCAGTAAATACTGTTATGATGAAAGCAGAATATATCTGGATGAAAAGCGTATTATTTCTCACTTCATGCAAATGGGTATATCTAGTATAGCTTCTCTATACAATCTAATAATTTAATTTCAAAGCAAAAATCACTTACACAAGTCTGTATTGTCAGACATGAATTTTCTCTTGAGATTTTCTTGAGAGATTTTTTACTGATGGATCTTTTCAATTGACCAGAAACTCCTTCGTATCTTTCAGTTTTTTCAGATCCATTTGGAATTACTTTAAAGAATTCAGATTTACTTCCAGTTGGAGAAAGAGAAAGGGTAGGCTTTAAGCTTCTCTGAGAGCTAACAGAATCTGTTTTTCTCACAGTGGAACTCTGTGGTTTTGATAAGATGGTCTCTTTGAGGTTACATTTGCTGTGTCCCTTATTCTTCCAGTATTCATTTCTCCATGACATCCTCTCTAATGGGATCTCTTTAAAAACTGCTGAATCAGATGTTCCTTGCCTGCTGTCGCTGATCTCCAGGTCCCCAGTACCCTGAATGAATTCATTGTTTTCATCCTAAATTTAGGAAATAAAGCAAGAGTGATTCCCTCTCATCATTACACAACACAGTTTTACATAATCTTCAAATTTCAAAATGGTTCTTTAATCTCTTCTGCATAATTCTAAATTTGCAAGGATTCTGAAAGCCAGCTGCTCTTCCTCTCAACTACAGTGAGTATACCATAAACGTATTCCTACATCTCAAGTAGTGAAAAGTAGAAAGTGGAAAGAGGAGGAGAGGGAGACAAGATTACACTTTTCAAATTGTCAGCCCAAATTTAGAATGCTAGTAAACTCCCAAACCTGTGTGTTACATGATAATCATAATTTCCATTGAATTATTAGTATTTCATGTTTTCACATTGCATCTTCAACTTAAATGTAGAAGGAATAACTCCTGCTGAGATCACTTTGCTCACCTCTGATAATATCATTGAATATCATATTCAACACCATACGAATATAATTTAAGAATTTTGGAGGTTAGTTTGTTAACCTTATATTCATGCTTCTAACAATGTCTCTGCAAAACATCCCATGAATCACGTGTATCATGTTCACTTATATCCCATCTCAAGAACGAACAGTGAGTCTGAACACATAGAAAGAATAATGAGGAAGCACGTCCAGTGTTTGCCTCAATGTTCTTATTCTCAAAGAAGAAAGGATGAGAGGGGGGTCTCATCTTCCTCTCATCATGCTGGTCCTCTGCCATACGCCACCACACTGGATGTAAGGTTGTATATATTACAAGATTCAATAAGACACTGAAATATCATCTTCAGTATGCCTGTCATAGGCAAGATGCAGTCCTACTGCAAATAAAAGTGATTCAAGTTTGTTACTGACTTCAGTGAGTCCAGGACTAGATTACACAGAATGAAATGCACACTCAAGAAAATAATTCCTCATTTTATTAATGATACACGTTTTGGAAGTTTATAGTTTTATTCCCTCACTTAGTAATCTCCTTGAAACACAAATCTGTATTTTCCTCTTTTTCATGAACTTTTATTTGCCATAAGTGATCTTAAAATCTCTGCTGGAAACCCATCTTAAGTTAGGTTAACTTAAAATGGAGGATTACTAAGGAAAACACTGTATTTTTTTTCCCACGCATTAAATGTATAACTTTGATCTATCTGAAGCATAAATCCCTCCTACCTTTCCATGTCTCTTCAGCCATACATATTTATGTTCTAGAATAATTTTTTAAATATTAAATCATGATATGGTGCCAGAAACATCAATAAAGTTTGCTTGATTAACTACAGTGCAGCATATGTAAACTGAAGATGAGAATGTTTTTCCTGAGGAATGAGCACTTCCACTGATGTATTGCATTCCTTGAAAGAACATGTGGATAGGCAGTTCTGGATTCATAAAACTTATTGCTCTTGCTGGAATGTAATTTTAAGATCATTCTAATGACTCTAGAGGGCCACCTACTATGAGCAGATGGGATATAGTCCCTTTGTACGCTGAGAGCTTTAATACTGAGGTATCAGAGTGAAATTATCAGCCTCAAGTTTAATTATACAATGTCTCTGACAAAAGCATGAACATCCATATAATTACAAAATAAGTCACTTGATGGTGTATGGTTCCAACAGAAGCAGCAATTTTTATCCTTTACTGATTATTTAACTCCAATAATTGAAAAACAGCATTGAACTATTTCAGTGACTAATTAGTAACCACTAAAGGGAATTTATAAATATTTGCTGTTTTCAGTTTGCAGGCTGAAACATTTCCTCCTCAAAAGCCAAAAGTTACATAAACCGTATAATTCTAGCACTGTACTGTTAATATCTTACAGCTCTCAGTATATGCAAGAAAGATAGTCAATGTTCACTTATTTGAAATTTATGCTGATGCATAACTGGTCTCTTATATTTTAGAATTAAGTAAGTATTTTTTGTAGATCATTCTGATTTTTTACAGATTTAATAAAAAAGTACACAATTCTCCTTTGCAGTTCCATTAACTTCAAATGTAGACTAGGATGAAACTACAATTTAGCCCCTTTAACTGTAATTTTTTAATTCATGATGCAGTGACATAACAAACCCTACGAGAACTTTCGGACTTTTTACCAGTCCGAGATACTTAAACTACAAAGGTATGTAAAATTATTTTTTTTTCATTAAAACTAAGTTTTACTTATATTTTCCAGGAGAAAGGCAATTTATGCTCACATGTAATTATCTGCATTGTAGGTTGAGATATCTATCTTATTTGATATAGTTCAAGAGTGTATACCTATCCCTCTGTGTTATACTCAAACATAATGTATTTGAATTTCAAAGAAAGCTGTACCACAATGGTCATGAGAAACAATAATAGTGTGAAAACCTGTAACAATGTAGCTTACTTCAGGATGTAAGATTAGCATATATTTTTTAAAAGCACTGCAAGATTCAGCATAACTTAGTCAAATATTTTGTCATATAAGTGAAGTAAACTGGGAAACATGTTACGGTTGGGCTAAAGAATTTTGGTAATTTTGCAAACATACTTTAAACTGTGCTGATACTATTAAGTTAGCAGTCTTACTCTGAGCTATCACAGCTCTTCTGGGATCCTCTTTCCTGTATTTTCAGTGCTTGAAAAAAACCTGTTTTCTAGTTTACTTCAGTAATGCAGAGTACGGCAATCTGAATATTAAATGTGTATTCAGACTATCAGTATAAAGTTGACTTCAAGAAGTAACACAGAATGTATCTGTACAATGAAGAGGATGAATACAGGCAAAATATGACTGCTAAGTAATTTGCTGGTTCAGTGACTTCTTTCACATGAAAGAAAGGCTTAACTATGAATTACTAATGTAGCAGACTGAGAAAAAAACTCTTGATAATTTGTTAGCATGCTGTAGATTTGTTTAATGTAATTATCTTCTAGTTTTGTGAGTCTAATGCATCCCCGCCTGCAGTGTTGACACTGTTTAATGCAGTTTGCATCCAAAGATAATGAACGAAACAAAGGCTGCTCCCTAGCACACCTCTGGCACACAGGCAATGAAAAGTTTTTAGTTTATATAATACCTTAAATCTTTTTAAAGAGGATAGGGATCCTCTATCAGTCTCTCTTGCATCAACCCTCTAGAATAGCCATTAATGTTATTCCCCAATGTTGTTCTTTTGCTGTAAAAGCAGGAGTACTTGGCTACTGCTTCCTCTTTGTGTGCTCGGCACTGGATCTCTGGGGTAGGATGATGGCATGGAAGGTTAGCTATCTTCTTCAATAAAGGCTTAACCACCAGCAAAGCTTAATGATTAATTTAGGTTTTGATTAATTTATATAACTTTGTCTTGCTTTATAGTTCATCATGCCATATGCGGTGTTTGAAAGACACTTTATTTTCACTCACTTATCATAGCATGGCCTTTACTGTTTGGTAACTCTTCAGAAATTTTCATTTGCCATTTTTACACTGCTTTGGAGGCATATCTTTACAAATGACTTTAATACCCACTCCACCCCTCCAAAAAAAAACCAATCAAATTGGAAACTATTGAAGCTAAGTAAATGACAGTGCTGGAAAGCTTCCATAATTCGTATGGAAATATTTTCTTAACCTAGCTTCTACAGTAACCTCTCTGGTTTTTCATAAGCATAACAGACAAAGAAATTATTTGAAATCCAAACAGTTCTGTATCTTCAGATACAGAAGGTATCCCATATAGCACTGCTCATGAACTACTAGCTCGACTAAAACTGATTTAATTCTGAAATTCTAGAACTCTGTTTGAAATAACAAAGTCTTATGGGTGTAAGTTAATAAATAATACACTGCCCCACATAACAGGAAAATCCCCACAACTACAGAAAAAAAACCCAGAGAATTTTTAATTCTTACAATTAGCATCAGCAATTTGGTTTCTCAGAAACACAGAGTATAGAGTAGTGAAGTTCAGTTCATCGTGCTACTATGTAACTTTGTTGCATTTTATTTCTCAGCTATGAGCAACAGATTAGGACGCTAAGAAATAGATTTTATAATTAAAATGAAATACATTAGATTGTTCATAAAGGTAGAAACTTTTAGCAGCTACTGTAATGACACAACGCAACTATTCAGTGCATTGACAATTTAGTGAATTTCTATATAGTATCAGCTGATACATTTGTTAAAAAGATATTTCTTTTCTTTCATTAATTTTATTGCTGAAAGATTTCCATATTGCAAAAGAATTAAATCTGGTGATGCTGACACAGCTCAGACAGGATATAAAGCAGAAATATCAATCATTAAGTGATATTAAAAAGCTGAAATTTCTTAATTCACTTTCAACAATGTTGGTGAGCAAACCAGTCCCTGCTTACAGTTTAAAAAGGCACAACAAAGCTTTATTTCCTGCACTCTTGCACAACCATAACGGACTTACATCTCTCTCAAATCTATGATGAAGGCTTTCCTAAAATCTTTCTTGTAATGATGCACGATACTCTCATGTCTCTGTTAGCATAGGGGCTGACAGAGAGTTAGGTTTCTTTTGTCCACTTGCTACAGAGGGTATACCTGCATTTTCACTACTGTATCCAGTTCAGATGCAGCAACCTGACAAAGACAAATCTACCTGTAGGTATATGGGGAAAAGATGATTTATCCTCTCTGTCTAGCTTGAAGACAGAATCTCATCCTAACAGTTTCAGGATGAAGACTACTATATCAAGAATTACATGTACAAAGTGGCCTACCTCTTCACTGCTGTCAGTTCCTTGAAAGTTATCTTCAATTTGAGTTTTCCCATGCACTCTGTTACTGTCTTGCTTCAAATCCAATGGGAAAATGCAACATCGTGGTGACATATTCGGAGACTTCCCATGAAGAGCTGATCGAGGTCTTGATGAAAATGTGAAAATCTCTTCATTATTCACTTGGTGATCACCTGTTTCATTGCTGTGATCTTCAGAGGCATTCTGTGGTGAGGTTAGATTATGGCAGGTTGAATCTTCAGTAGCTATGAAGTGCTCACTCCTATCCAACTGAATACTCTCAGTGAAACTTTCTGGAAACACCCATTCATCTGAAACATACAATGTTTATTTTAATGCCAAATATGTAAATTGTACGTTACCCTGATCACTCTCATTTTCTCTGGAAGTTGTACAGCAAGTAAGTTTTTCTAATACAGAAATATTCTGCTTATCAGATTTATACAATTGGCAGAGTGATGAGGATGCAACAAAAAAGATCAGGCTGCTTTCTAAGTGAGGCAAGGTTAATAAAAACATTTCCAGATCACAGCTCAAAAAATCTGCAGGATATGATATATATCACATGCGAGCCTGCAATTTGCAAATCTGAAACTATTTAGCTGTTAAGATTTGAAACTGTTCAATTGAATTTCGTTCTAGGAAAATATAATTTTATTAAATTTGGCTATTGATCTTTCTCTATAGGCATTTTTTATTGCTGACATTTAAAAAAATAATCACACGTAGTTGGTGGGAAGTTCACAATATTACAATCTGCTGCTTCTTTACTGCTGAAATTCTACACTTTCTTTTATGTCCAGAACTTATGGTTTAAATCTCAATTTCAAACTACAGCTCTGATGAAAAATAGCGTGACATGAAAAATGTATGAAGACATCCGTTTCACCAACTTTCCCTGAATACAGGCAGTACTAATCTGCCAATTTTAAAACAAACAATAAACTATAGAAATGGATTTAAAGATTGAGTGCACCAGATAAACATGAAAAGGCCATTTTTATACGCTTATTGTTAACTTATATTTTACTGTTTGGAATGATGGTATAGAAAAAAATGTCAATTTGATTGATTAAAACCAATCTCAAATAGCATCTGAGAAAAGGAGAATTGCTCAAGTATGCAATACTCCCTTATCTTCATTAAAGGTAGTGTGGTGTGGATTATTCACTAGATCTTGAAACTTTCTGGCTCCATAAAACAAAGTTACCACCAACCGTATTAAAAAAGCCTCAATAAAAAAATACTAAAAACTTAATAATAAAGTAGCACTGCAATAACAAAATACTTGCTGTCACAGAAGACAGTAAGTTTACTGTAGTACTGTATTCTTTTTAGTTTTCTTAGAGATAATTATCACTTCAGGCAGATTCAGCAGCTTTGGGGTAAAAAAACAAAACCAAAAACATTTGAGCCACCATAAATGAAGGCAAAAGAAAGAAGAAAGAGATGCCAGGAGACACAGCTGTCTTCTCACTGGGTTGCTGTGATTTTTCCAGTTTACTGAAGATAGCTAGTAAAGCTACCAAACTCCAGTTAATTTCCTATAAACAGTAGTTTGTACTAGATACCAGTGAAAAGCAGGGACTTAACACATGTTGTAGATTCATGGTTTGCACCTACTTGTTTCAGAAGAGACTATTTTTCAGTCTCTACATGAAGACCATCTATAGTCAGAAGCCCCAAGGCTTTTCAAATAAACTCTTTTTATACTAGACAATCATGCTGGCTTAAAACAATCTAGTAGATCACTGTCTATTGACTTGAAAGATGAACATGTAAGTAAAATCATTTATTTTACAAATACTTTGGACTAGTTTTTTCAAGAGCCTCAAGAAATTAGGGAGACTATTCAAAACTTTTAAGAACCACTCTTCATTTGTATAAACCCAATGACTTTTTGTTCTGATCAATAACGACAAGTTTTTCAAAGGAGGATACTAGAACAGAATTCTCCTGCCTTTGACCACTCAAGATTGTATCACACTCCTCTGATAACATATTTTCTTAGTCAAGCAATTGGAATGACATGTGAAAAGTTGTATGCTAACAAAACAACTGAAATCATAAGAGAAAACACGGTATTAATAATGAACTCACATTTCACAGTTTTTATGTTTTCACTATATTTTAATATTTATATAAGCTGCATTTTTAAAGTATCATTTCCTCTATAAAAATGAAACAAAAGAGGGATCTTCTAATTAACTTTTCACATGCAGCTGAACACAATATTAGGATGCTTGAGAACAAAGACTCAGGAACTTTTTTTCTCAACTGATTTTGTGACCTAACATGATTAAAAAACTATCTTGCACTAAGTCAGCAATTTAAACTACTCAATCATTTGTCCAATAGGAATGTGGCCCACCAAGCCTGAAATTGCTTTGAATATCTTTGGCCCTGGAGATGCTGCCACATCTGCAACTCCAGAAAGTGCTATGCAGAAATGCCACAAAAACGTTATTTATCCTGAAACTTTAATTGTCTGGACAACTCTTCTGTATGTAAAGAGATCTTTTCCTGAGCTCTTCTGGATGCTAAGTCTAAAATGCTCTTAACTCTTTTTTCCCAAGGCAATGATATTAAAATTTTACACTTCCTGCATTTTTCAAAACAGAAGATATCTTCAAAACTTACCCAGCTAAGAAAATTTTTGAATTTTTCAGTTTTTTCCTATTTCAGCACTCTGCAGCCTTCTGACCAGGCTGGCACCCACCCTTCCACAGTTTAATCTAGATGGATTTTACTAGGTTTCAATGGCAGTGGCTTGACTAAGACCAAGAAGTATAACATACACTTCTTTAGTATTCAGAAGGCCTTCCTCCCGGCCCCCATCATGAAATTAGATTTGACATGTATCATGCTGTCTTTGCAGTTTTCAAATATGCATTAAGAGCTCAGACCACTCTAACAAGCCCTCTATGGTACGGTTATACATTTAGTGTACAACCCACTTCATGAGAATTTGCTAACTTCTATGCACAAAGGACTGTAAATGAGCAGACAGGAGTGGATTAGTTTTTATTATGGCCTACTGACTTAATAACAATCAGCTTCCCTAACTGCAGTCTCACCTATTCTTTTTCTAGAAAGACTTCTGATGCAGTTGTTGCTGGTTAATTTACAGAGGTCAATACAGGTAAAATTTTGTAATGAATTCTGAAGTAAGAAAAGGTGTTAGACCACTTGGTTTTTGAGATTTTAAGTTAATTTTGAATGAAGTATCAAAACACGAAAAACAAATAACAGTTTTTGTCAAATGTTTAGAGAAGAGGAGACAATTAGAAGCTTAAACTCCTGACTCCTACTCCTGGCTCTGCCACAGACATCCAAAACCATCTTACACATCACTTCACTCATCATTGTGAGTAAAGTAATATCTTTACCCAGATCAAAAATACTTCAGAAATATAAAGAACTACTTTAAAAGATTTAGCATCTGTATAATATTTAGCCTGAATATTCTGCTTTTTTAGTCTAATCTTCTCTGTAAAGAACAACATTTGTTTCCAGAGATGTTGAAGAAATATACTTGGGTTAGTAATAAGTTAAATGCAAATATAGTTTGCATACCACAGTACTTATTCTTAATGAAATATGCAAGGGGAAGATAGAAAAGTCTGTAAGGCTTTAAGATGACATTTTATGCTTGCTACGGAGTTCAGCAATTTCTGTAACCTGTAGTCAGTGTAGCATTTTGTTAATAGTCTACAAGTGAAAGATATGGAGTGTTTTGGACCAAACCAAATCCCATTATCTCTCCACCAGAAACTATACTGGAATTTCCTTTTAACTCAGCATTTCCATGTCAATTGTAAGCAACAATTTGGAGTATCTTCTTAGCAAAATATGCAAATTAGTATGTAATCACAACATTGCAGCAAACAAGATAAATGCAAGAATGATCACCTAAACATCTAATTAGTTCTTCTACACAGTCAGATGTATGCTAAAGCTTCTAATTGCAGCCTAACATTTTAATGAAGATTTCAGCATTGCATAAATAAGATTGGCAAACTATAAACAATGCTCACTCATTTTATTTTTTCCCTTGGTTAAAAACAATTTACCTTGGTAAAGGTACTGCACACCTGCTACAGAAGACATGGTGATTTGAAGTCTATTATAAATCTAAAAGATATTATTATAAATAGCAGTGGCTAATCTCTAAGGTAATAAGAACAATCACTTAGGAAAGCTCCCCTCCCCCCATGAAATTTAAATTAGTATTTACTCAAGCTAATAGCAGAACAAGTGCAGTACTGTTCCAAGATCACCATAGGACATGGTTGCACAGGGCTCAACAGTACTAAATGCCTGGTAATAAGAGAAGAGCAGTGTATGATAGATTCTTGTTGATACAATTTGTTTTGACCACAGTATAAATTGGGAGCCACAAATCACGTAAGCTTGCACTTGCTTGGGGAATGTGGGTTTGTGCCAGTGACTTGTCAGAGGTGTATGCACATTAACACTTTGTCAGAAGCATCAGGATTATGCTTTTGGCTGAGTCATCACCACTGAAACCCTTATGGTTGTTCACTATGGGGCAAGATCAGCTGTTGGGAGTTTTCTGACTAGAACATCACTCCTGAAGTTTAAGGGGTTACAATCCTGACAGTGTGCATGAACTGCAGTTACAATACAAGTTATCACAGAACTCACCATTTCTTTGCCTTTATTAGAAAGGTATTTGTTCTTAAAATGTGAATGCACATGTGAAACAGTTTAGTAAGAAACAGGTAGAAGCATGTTTGTTCTCTCATCTGAAAATGTCAGTGTGCACTTCACTTTCTTTTGTAAATGATTTGTATAGTATTTTATGCAGATGAATATGTTAAATGATGTAATTTTATTTAAAATTATTAGGTTCCTAATTTTTTGTTAGATGTCTCTGCTTTTGAATTTCCCCCTCTTCTCTGTGAATTTTTCCTCGAAGAATGCCTATCATTCTCTGAGATCAAGTTCATCCCACTTTGGAAGAAGTTTAGAACAGAGCATAGAAGAGGACTTTCCTTGATGAAGAGGTTGCCTATGGGAAGCTCTTCAACACAGATGAATCCAGTACTACAGGATAAAGAAACCATTAAGTCATCTACATATAGTTAGACATCTTCATGTATTGAAAAGTAACTACAATCTGCAAACTGAGCTACCAATGCCAAGCAATCAAAAAATGGAAAAAAATATTTGGAGAATTGTACTTTAAAAACACTGTGCCTTTATCTGCCTGTACACACAATTAAGACTACACAGAAAGAGTTTTCATTCTCACAAACACAAACAGTAAAATAGCAGTGTTTAACACAGCTTTCTTCCACAGTTCTCTGCTTCTGAATTTACAAGAGAGCATTTAGACATGCCAATCTACTGCCCTAAGTCTCTGTCTTTTCATATGACTTATATTTATATAAAATAACAAGTGTTGGTTCATTTTTCTGAAAGGCAAGCACCAGATAGAGGCCCTGGTGTCCTAAATGAACAAGTAAGACAGTAATTCCTGCCTCAGAATCCTCAAAATTCAGGTAAGTATTAAGTTAAAAATTCTCCAGAAGGCTCTACTTGCCTTAGCATCTTGCATCTGTTTCAGTCAAATTATGAAATCCATAATAGCAATTATGGATTACTGACATTGTCATAGTATACAATTGCTTCTAAACATCCCAAAGATTAAACAAAATGGGAACAACTCACTATGTGAAGGAAAATTTCTTCGGTCGATTTCGAGCAGATTTGAGTAGTCTGCCCACTTTACAAGTCGGTGGCTATACCTTTTAATAGAAAGTAACACTACTTTTTCATAGAGACTAGGGCTATTTTTGCCACAAGAATGTACTTTCGAGACACATGCAAAGCAAGTTGACTGACACTGTATGACAAAAAACATTCACACCTTTTGGCAGATAGGTGTGAAAGGGAAAAAAAAATCATAAGCTGAAGTGTCTTTGTGAATAAGGAAAAAAAAATATTCACCATTGAACTTTAAAAACAAAACCAAAAACCCCTGATATTATATGGGTACCGTAATTAATATCTTAAACTCTTATCTAGGACAAGTAAAATTTTTCATACATTTGAAGTTTGGAATCTTTAGCATTAAATTTAATAGGGATTTAAAGAATAAATTATTTTTAGTTCTTCCCCTTTAATCATGAGAGCATGGAATTTTTCTTTTTTTTATTCACTGCTCTAGTACTCAGCTTAATCCTGCAAATCTTTCTCATTGCTCAAAAGCAAGTCTGTTGCAGGGTGTTTGATTTCCGTAATCCCCCACAACACAGACGTTTATATTTTATGTGAACTGCTTCTGGGTCCTTTGAAATTTAAAACAGATAGTCCCCCACATCACACATAACTGAGATGTAAAATAACATGAAATGAGCACCATACCACTGGTTATCTCCCATGTGTTTTTGGCTTCATTTTTTAGAGATAATCCACTATGACTGCTCTTGTCTGCTGATGGTCCTTGTGGTGAGGCGAGCTGAAAATCTGCTCTTCCACTCTCAGATGTTTTCTGAGCCTGAATTGCAGAGTCTGAAATACAATCCAGAAGCTTATGAAATGCCTGTGAACACTCATATTGTGTGCTTTTCTTACTTGAGGCATGGAAAAACAGCATATGGAGCACTGTCCTGGAATACAAACATCTTCCAAACAGCACGGGAATC
>NW_009623978.1:0-1613 GCF_000690535.1 Cariama cristata | reverse complement strand
TCTTGTAGGGCGTCAGGAATATGACATTCACAAGAAAGTAAAAATTTAACACTAGGTATGGAAGAGGGGCAATCCATAGAAATTATAAAAAATAGACTTGCAAAAGTCTGCAAAATAATCAAGAACCAGTGCAGTCACCCAGTTATATGCACAGCATAAGGGAAAGCAGAATACGTGTATAACCTGTGGCTACTGCCAAGCAGGTGGTGATCCCTGTCTCAAACACTTACAGTATGAATACCTGCAGAGAGAATGAGTGTTTATCCAAGTTCATACAGGAGAATAAGCCATGATTTAATATAAATGTCTTTAGTAACTAACAAGGTAGATAAAGGATTGGAAAACCAGAGAATTAAGTCTTACATTCTGAAGTCAGAATCATGCAAAAATTCTGGCAGTTTGTGAACTCTACATATTTTTTGCTTTATGCTCTTACCATTTTGACATACATCTTTAGCTGTTCGGTCAGTATTTCTTTTGCCTCCTCGATCTAAAGAATCATTGCATGGCGAGAGTGATAGCTCCAATCTCTCAATGTCTTGCACGGCTTCAATTCCCTTTCGCGAACTTTGAAGTCTGCATGATCTATTACTTTTGCTACCCCAGGTCTTTGTTACCTTGAAAGACATTATTTTCTTAATGAAAGACAAAAATGTAACAGCTTTCAAAATACTCAACGGTAAAAATACATTTTGAATTAAGCTTATTTTTCAAATCCTTTTTTTTTTTTTAAATATTATCTTTTCAGGAAAATTTATGGTAGGTACAGTTCTGTGTGATACCTTCAATCTTTACAGTGTAGTAACAGGCAGGGTTTTTTCACTGAGTGAAAGGAAAACAAGGCAAAGAAAAGGAAAAAAAAATTAAAATTCACTATCTGGATAAAAAGACAGTGAAACTTATGAATATTCTAGACCTGAGAAGCAGCCCCTTCTTCTTCAGGGAAAGGAATCTCATTTTACATCTTAGCTTTCAATTGACTTCTTACAGAGGAGTCTACTTCCTTTGGCTGGATCCTTTATTCACAGTGTTAAACGGGGAACTGTAGTCCCAACCAGATTCCCGAAACCTGCATATTGTTTGCTGGCAGAGGGAGACCAGCTGTTTTCCCTGGCATTGTACTTGACAGCATCACATGAGATACTGTATGGCTGACTATCATCCACTTAGCGCATATCAAAATGCAGAGTTTCTGCTCTGCATCATATTTCTTATCTTAAGGAAAAAAAATTATACACACACAAAAATTTCAGCAGTCTAGAACAAAAAATTTATTAAAAAAAGAATGATAAGAAATCAGAGTAATTTCAGTAGGAAAAGACCTCTGTACACCTAAAGCTGAAATTAGATCAGCTTGTTCCAGTCAAGTTTTGTTACCTTTGAAAGTTTTGAAATTCCACAATCTCCTTGTGATCCTGTTCCAGTACTGAACCACTTTATCGTTATACCCAGTCATAGCTTCCCTGCAATTTGCGCCTGCTGCCTCTTGTCCCTTCATCACTACACCTCTTAGAAGAATCTGGGCCTGTCTTCTCTACAACCCTGCTTTAGTTGAAAACAGCAACTAGATTCTCCCTTAGCCTTCTCTTGCGCAGGCTGAACAAACCCATGTC
>NW_009623977.1:0-11794 GCF_000690535.1 Cariama cristata | reverse complement strand
CATATTTGAAATACAGCTTTCTAATGGCCATATAAGAGACTTAACAGGGTTGGAGGTAAATGGAATGCTAATAAATTTTTTAAATTCTCTGGTACTTTGATATCTTTTTTGTGCTATGGAAAACTTACTTTTCTACAGTACTTTTATTTTTAATATTTTTAACTATTATTGACTTTTATTTTTAGTAGTAAAGATACTTTAATTCCCTTTTGCTTGGTTCCTGCTATGCAATCACAGTAACTTTTATATGACTCTTTATGGCAGTGACTCTAACAAATGAATGTAAACCACCCTCATCTTTGTTAAGCAGTTACAGTTGAGTGTCACTATTCTTTCTTTTTTCACACTGCCCTAACTTTTGGACAATGGCAGAGCATTTTTTGGTTCCATTGATAGGTTTGCACAGCATCTGAATTAGCCTCCAGAGCTGACTGTAAAATACTTATATATGGCAGTCAAGCAGACAGGGCATGCAAAAGCCTTAATAATAAACTCTGCTGACCTTTCTGGACAGTGCGTCTTTGATCATTTTATCTTGATTTTCTCAACAGCTCTTTTTCTCTGAGTTGTTTTTTCTTGGCTCTTCTCTTGGCAGAACAGCTGCTTCTCTTTGGCCACTGGGTATAGCCTTATTTTATTTATTCTTGTCTTTAACTTTTGTAGGGCAGCCAGATACATGGGGATGGGTGTTATATAACAAATACAATAAATAAATAAAGCCCAATTTGCAATGTTCTTGCTGTCCACAGTGAAAGCTGTGGTCATGGAGAAAGGAGTTCATTACACAAAAATGCCCTGTTTGATCCTGTTGGGGCAAATGGCTATAAAATAGGAGGGGTAGTTTGAACACAAAGTTTGAAAGTTGAAAAGTGAAATTAACAAAAATCAGTTGGTTTAGGGACACTGCTAGACTAGTTGCGTGTTTTTGTTAAAAATTAAAATTGAAGACTAAAATGTCCTTTTAGGCCAAACAAGTCACTGGATTTAGATTTGAATTCTTAATCCTTCCAAATTTAAAATGGTTGAAACTCAGGTTGCTGCTGGCACTGGCCACTGAGAAGCAATGCCAGAGTCTCAGTGTACTGTTGAAAGTTGATTATGCAGAGCCAAAAGACTGATCAAGGATTCACGTGCTGCAAGCAGTCACTGAGTTTATTTGAAACACTAGGATAGATTTTATAGCATTTAGAACTTTAAAGGGGTTTGAAAGAGGAGGTCAGCAGGGTCTGTTTTTGCAGTAGGCTCTAGAGCTTAAGAAGAGGCCTTTGCTAGTGTTGCCAGACGTTCCAGGTGCTTATAAAGAGTAAAGACTATTTCTTCCCTATGTTTCACTTCTACAATAATTCTCTTGCCCTCTCCCCTACCTTTTCCCATTTTGCCTTTAATCCCTCTTCCTTTCTTCCCATGGCATTACTCCTCCTTGCTGCTTCTCATTACATTTCCCCTTCAACCATTTCTTCCTATTGCACCCTTTGGTCATTGAGATCAAATACCATTTGTATTATTTTTTCTTTAGGGGCTAAGAAGTAAGTTGCCATCTTGAATACAGAATGTCTCCTAGGCTGGACAGCAAAATGTAAGAGATGCATAATTGGTTTTTCAAAATTTGAATAAGAAAGGTCTGATGATACATTTAAGCATAAAATCAAAACAGAATATTTTTTTTTTACTGGTCTTGTAACTCAGTGTCAGTGCACATGTATCTTCATCTCTATAAGGAGTACTGTCTTTTCACAGATATGTTAGTGTGCCCTTTCAAAAGGCCAACCACATTAACAAGATGACTTCTAGAGTGTAGCCAGTAGATCAAGCAAACTTGTTTTTGCACTCTACTTGGCACTAGTGATAACTCAATCAGATTGCTGCATCAAGTCTTGAGCTCCCCAGTGTAAGAAAGACATTGACACACTGGAGTGAGTCCAGTAGAGAGCTATGAAGCTGGTCATGGGGTTGGAGCATATGACATATGAGGAGAGAAATGGGATTGTTCTGCCTTTAAAAGAGAAGACAAAAGGGGGCAGATTAGACTGCTGCCTTCAAGTATTTCAAATATGGGAGTGTGTAGAGAAGATGTATGCAGACTCTTCTCAAAGGTGCACAATGGAAGGACAAGAGGGCAATGAACACAAGTTGGAACAAGGGAAATTCTGACTTCTTAAGAGAGTATTTTTTTAACTACAAAAATAATAGACTTTGGAACAGGGGACCAGAGAGGTTGTACACTCTCCATCAGTGGAGATATTAAAAATCCCAATGGACAAGACTCTGAGCAGCAAGGTCTTAAATCATACAAATCTGTCATTCTTTTAACATACTCTTAACCTTGCACAGTGTCATTGTGTTGAAGGCTTTACTCTGAAAGACTTAGTAGGATGTAATTTGTGCAGCAGGATACTACAGCTAAAGACCATAAGCCAGCTCAAAAGAGTAACAGGGATCAAAACTGTCTTGAGCTACTGAGTTTATTTGTATTTTGCTGAAGTGAATGTAATGTTATTTAAACTTGGCCCGAGATGTGCATTGCTGTAAAATAGATTCAAAGTCTCCTTCCATTCACTTGCCCTTGAATTCCAGCAGGGCAGACTAAGGCATCAGGGCGTAGCCCACAGGGGATGTACTTGTGCTGGAAGTTAATTTCCCACACTGCCACACAGTCCTTTTGGAAAATGTTAGGAGTGGCATACAAGCATACAAGGAATACATACACCAAAGCCTTCATTATTAACACAGGGAGAAAAAATAATCAGATCTTACAGGGCACTGACGTTTTTATTCTAGCATTCTAGATGTTAATTTCTCCATCAGTATAACTGTATCTCAATCACTATAACAGTATCTATTCACAGTGCTGGTAAACTTAAACCAGTGTAAGCATGTGATGAAGAAAAAATGTCAGTCAGTTTGGTTCTGAAGTAACAAAAAATATTTAATAGCAGAGATAAAATATATCCAGTCAGACCTGCCTTTAACCATCCCAGTTGCATAAATTCAAATTGACCTGGAAAGGTTTTTCTCAATGAAAGCTTGTACAAAATTAAACTGAAGTACAAGGTGAGAATTCAAGTTGTTAGTTATAGAGGTTTCTCTCTATTTACTTGTAGGAAACATTAGAGGAGCATCACATGTACAAGAAAATTTCTCCTGTACTGGTCATGATGCTATCATGAATGACATTAGAAATTATTTTATAAATTTCTGGTTTTTTCTAAAATGAAAAAATTAAAATGCTCTTGTGCATCTTTATATGTTTATTGCCACAGTGCAACAGAGGCTGCTTAAATTTGCCTCCATAAATGATGCAGTAACAAGTTTTCATCATTGTTACACTAAGTCAATACAACATGAATACAGTCTTTAAGTGCTAGGAACATCTCCTCCAAATTTGGATTTCTGTTTTTGCCTAGAACTTAATAGTATAAATTACTGCATTGGTATCACAACATCTGTATTAATAAATGGAGCAGGGCCATGGTACGAGTTGCACCACTGATCTGTAACTGTTCATTCTGCTAAACTGAAACATGCTGCCTGGTGTTGTTTTGGCTATGGACCAGCTAATGCTTTTCCATTTGTTGTGGCTGGGCACAGGTCAGGATGCAAAACTTGCCAGGGACCATTATACTGACCTGTTTTGGGAGTAAAGGACATTTAGTCATCTAGGGAAGAGCTGTGCTGTAGCACTGTATGGCCTTTATGCCACATTTTCCTCTTCTTCCTCTTCCCCAGGTTTCATGCAGCCTTTCAGAGTTTTTTATATTATCATAAACTCTGGAAAAAAAAAATAAATTCAGACTAAAATTTTAGGATGGTAATGAAAAACTACACTGGTCAAAGTAGTGAGTCAATGGATACAGCAGTTAGGTAACATCAGCCTTTACTGGGTCTGCCAGTACACAGCAAATTAGATTCTGCCTCTTTATGTCTCTTCTGTTGGCAGTTTGCAAAAGATTTTTGCAGAGCCTGGAATAAGTGGGTGTGCTGGCTGCTTTCCTTCTACAGAATTTGCTATGGACTTCTGCTAGCTCTCTGCACAGTTCAGCTGTCTGAAGTTCTGTACAGGTGTGAAATCTACTCGGCCATCTTTTCAGGAGTTATATGAAACTGTGCAGTTATGTGTTGTTTAACAAAATTCATATTCAACAGGTTACCTGTCCAGTTTCAAGCTGTAAATAACTTTGGCCAAGTACCCATGTAAGATTTCCTCCCCCTAAGGTAGGTCTGTAGTCAAGCCTAGGACTTGGAAAGCTCAAGAGAAATTATCAGTTTCATCTGACTCCTACTAGAACACGGGCTGAGTGTTCCTTCTGGGGGGAAATACACATAATTTCTTGGTCTGAATGACCAAAGTCCTGGAATATCTTTTTTGGTTACTAGTCTCATAATTTAAGCACATATTCTCTGCATGACACCTCCCTGAGGGTCCTTCATTTCACCACTAATATTTGCCATGTAGGATTGAACACCTGAAAATTCCCTGGCTTGCTTAAAAACCAAACCCTGCTCATAGTGCAGCCTTCGGGTATTCTGGTTTTAGCATAATCCTCTAAGACATATTTGGACCAAGTATAAGGCATAAAAGGCAGTAACACTGGGTGAGTATGTGGGGAAGTCACTGTGTGCTTCTTACGTGATGTTTGTTCTCTTCTTATAGTCTTCCCTAAGGATCCTCTTTTTGGCCACTACTGGAAGCAAAATATTGCACTAGAGAAATCTTTAGTCTGACCCAGCACAGCCGTTGTTGTATTCTAACAATGAATTAGAATCAGAGGAGGGGGAACATTTTTCAGCTGTAAACTGTGGAATATGTGAAATACCTATATACAGTTTCATGTCTCTCTTTCCTTACCACTTTTGGGATTTGGGAAAATGTACATTCGGTGTTTAATGTTCACAAAGACTTCACTCCTTGCTTCAGGCTTCTTCCTTAAGATTATAGTGCTTTCTTTGTTCTTTGTACACATTTCTTTTCACAGTCAACTGGTCAGGCAGCCTAAAAATTTTCTTTTTTTTCTTTTTTTCAGGTGGCACGTCCCTTTTGTTCGCAAACCCTTAGATCTCAGCTTTTAAAACTGCTATGAGCATCTTGGTTCTTTACTCTGTTCTTCCATGTTAGACACACCTGCCAGATCATAACTATTAAATGCTAACAACTTCTTTGGTTGGTTGGTAACTTCTTTGAGTGTCTTAGGTGGCTTTTCAGCCATTTGTGCATGAAGGTTTGGTGTAGTACATGTAATTCGTAAACATCAGAATTGGGTTTGCCTAATTTATAGAAATCAAATTTTTAAATTTGTGCAGAAACAGATCTAAATATACACAAAATTGATGCTTTGAGCAAGTCAAGTTTCAACAGGATTTAATTAGAAAACTTTTGCCATTGTATTTTCTTTAAGGTTCCTAGAGAATATTAGTCCTTAGGAGACAGAATTGAGAGAATGTTCTATTCTGTCTTTGTATTTTTGTAAAGTTATATTTTATCACGGAACAACTTAGAAAAAGTCTGGTCTTGTGAATAAAAGAGGCTAGGAAACTAGTCATGCCAGTTAGAGGAATGATTTAGTGCTAAGATTTCCTAGTTCAGTGATCTAGAAGGAATTCACTTTACTGGGGCAAATATAGAGAAGATAAGAATGCGATAATTTACACCTACTTCTGTGCTGCATAAACCCTCAGGACAAATTCTTCCCATCACTCAGAATTTCCATCTCAGGGCAAATATTAGCTTCATTCTCTCTGCTGCAGAGCACACTTTTTTTTTAATTTTTTTTTTTTTTAAATTATTTTTTCTGAGGACATAGACACACTGATGTCTTGCTGTGGGTTCCAGGTGACTTCAGGTGAGAGCTGGATAGATGACAGTGCATCTGGAACGCAGAGTATGTCAAGTTTAGACAAAAAAGTTTTGGCTTAGAACATTCGATACTGCAGATGTTGCTTGTCAAAAACATAAGCTTTTAAATTTTGCACAAATTACGCTTTGGGACTAAGAAGGGAAGAGATTTAAACATGTTTTATTAGACCTCCCTGACATTGTTAAGGCTATAATTCTTTTCCTGCAACTACACTTAAAGTCATGAGAGATGCAAAAAAGAAAACTGGGCTTATTTAATTAATGTTTGAAATGTATTCCTACTCTTCTCCTTCTGAAGGGATAAAATGAGACATCATAGAAGCTGTGACTTTGGTATCTGCATAACATGATTAAAGCATTAGCAATGACTGCACACTATAATTTTAGTTACACATAAATTGTTTCAGTTGAGGGATGTGTATGAAAATGCAGGAAATGCCATTACTGGAACTCAATTACTAGAACTCACGTGCTCAATGAAGTTTAGAGAATCTTGAACAAATACTTCTTTTCCTGCTTTTCCTTTGGTGTGAAGTTTTCCTCTGGCAACATGAAAAACAGGTTCTTTTATTTTGCATTTGTTAGCACTTGGACGTCTATAAAGACTCCTAACAATAAGTAGGCAATGGGCTGAATGCCTTAAAACCTGGAGAAACATTTTTAGGGCTAACTAATGTTGCATAATAAGTTGCAAAACTGAGAGAAAGTGAAAAAAGAGCTGCTATTTTTTACTCACTATTCAGGGATTTGTGTGTCCAAACTAAAGTAAGAGCCCAAAGAACAGGAAGATAAGGTCACAGCTGTACTGCATGGAGTGGACAGAATCCCCAAAAATCTGTTTAAATTTATCTGTTCTTGTATTGGGACAGACTGTACTTCTAGGCAGAACAAACATTAAAACATTATACAAAGCACAATGAAAAGTGAATCCATTTTATAGAGGAAGCTTTGATCTTTACAGAATTAACTACATATACATTTTAAAAAAATTCATTTCTGGTTCCCACATGATTCTGTAGTTACCTCATTTACCTTCTGATGAACAATAGAATGCTTTACTTAGATATCTTTACTGACACTATGAAGACCAAAATACTGCAAAATAAATATGTGGTCTTGTTTCACATTTATCTTTCGTGTATGATGTAAGACCAAAATTAAAAAACTGCACAATCACTGAACATCTCACGGGGGGTGATTGAACATGACCAACATTTTCTAATGACAACGAAAATGCTCATATTTCTAGACTGCCATGTTGAAGGTAAAACTACCAATCCCTACTTACATTCTTTCACACTGATAGAAGAAAACAATGATCTGTGTGCAGATCAATGCATGTGCTTTTTGCTGTTAACAGATGAAGTGATCTGACATCTACATCAAACAAGTCTGGCTGCTCTAGTGGTTGGTCCAGCCTGTCTCCACTTTGTTCCAGGTGTCTCCTGCCCTCACCTCACCTCTCTGACCTGCATCGCACTCCTCAGTGTTTTGCATAGTGTCTAAATGGATATGGAGACAGTGGTGAGATCTGATGGGAATGCAACCCTCCCCCCAGTCCCCAGTGTTAGTTTAAGTCAGTTTATCTTCCTGACTCCAATCACTGAAGTGTCAAAGAAGCACCATTGCTAATGCAAGGGAAAGAGTAGAAACATGCCAACAGGGATCAAGGGGAGAGCTGTTCTGCCTGTTAGCAGTATTCAGCTATTAGATGCACTTAGCTCCACAATTATACCGTGTCTTAAGGTGCAGTTTCTTGTTTTCTTTAAGCCTTTGCTCAAGCTGCTGCCCAAAGTCTTATTTGCCAGAACAAATTCTAGCCAAGCTAAACAGTTGGACAGTTTCGGGGACTGATCTGGCTGAGAATTAACTTTGTGGCATCAATAACAAGATTTCAGGTTTTCAGCTCAGTCACCTCCTTGATTTGGAAGTGGCTTTCCAGGCAAATGCTAAGTGCCAGCGGTAACATGTGTCCAAGGTCTCCGAGCTCTGAACTGAAGTTTCACAACTGCAGCGTTCAGACAGGCAAGGGACAGCATTTCAGACCACTTTTTTCTTTAGCATTTCCTGCCACTCGGGTTAGGTATTGCCTCCTCCTTACACTGGCTGCTGTCTAGATATATAACTCTGTCCCAGTCACTATATAGGGAATTTATGAGCACCATGGATTTTAACTTTTAGGCACTGAAGCATTAATCATCTCAATAACAAATTCATTTTTTGTGTCTCACTCAATGAATGAGATTAGATGACAACTCAGGAAAGATCATAAAAAATATTCCAAAGCTTTAGTGACTCGTTTTATTGTGGGGAGGGGGCTAGAGAAAAGGAATTAAATATTTCTGTCTTATTATGTTTGTCTGTAAAGAAGTTCAGGTAATTTTTATCATGCCAGTTCAGACCTGACATCACTTAAAAATGTTTTTCAGAAAGTAATTCTTGAAATAAGCCTATGGTTTGGAACAATGTTAAGTGATACCAGTATGTGGCATCATCTGTTATAATATAGTAATTACATATAATATGTAAAACCTATAACATCATCTGATTTTCCTTACTGCATATATTTCTTAATTAGGTTTTGGTTTGTTTGTTTGTTTGCTAACAGCTTATTATAAATGTATGTGGGATAAATTACTTCTCTGAGTCTTATACATAAATCCTGAGTTTAGGTTCCTGTTTACAAAGATACTAATATAAAAATTACCCTCTTCGTCATGATGCTTTAAAAAAAAAAGTTTATTTTCTGTAATTAATTAACTTGCACCTGCATTGTATGTAAATTAAGCATTCTGAAAACCTGGATATAAAGAGCTGGATTTTCCTCTCATACCATACCCCTTGGAAAGATCTCTTCTTGATGTGAAGATGAAAGATTTGCTGCTGTATTTGGCACTGATAGTTATTGATAAGAAATGATATAGGCATAACAGTTGTTCAGAGACAGAAGGTGCAGAGTAACAACTGTCCTCTCCGTTTTTCCTCTTACACTGTCTTGGAATCAATTCTGCCACAGATACTTTCCCCATTTCAGTTATTTTTTTGCTGTCTGATGTGTTGTCCTTGGGGTAAATATCAAGTACCACCTAAGAACATGTAATTTTATTTTATGAGAGCTTCTAAAAGGCAGAAAGTACCTGGCATTATGCTGGAAAGACACAAGCTTTTCTTCAGGAATGTTGGAGTGTGCATGTGTTTAGGGGTGGTGGGTAACCTACTAATGCAGCTAGGATGTATGCAAGTAGTATGTTTTTGTTTAAGAAAGTGATGAACGTAAAGCACTTAAAGAATTTGATAGGAACCAGCTATGAATGAGGCACAATGTGCAAACTGTAAAGAACAGCTAGAAATAACTGTAAAGATGAGATGCAGGAGAGACACTTTTTGCCTAAATGATCACCTTACAAAAGAAGGTGGCAGAATAGAAGAGTCTGAACAAGGATGCACATAGGTGAACCATCCTTCTTTTGGAACTGTAGGGGAAGGATGCTCCCTAGTAGAAAAAACTGAGAACAGTTCCTATTGCCCAAGTATGGCAGATATCCAAGGACAGACAGAAGACTCAGTGGAGATTGCACGACTCTCTACTCCCCACACCTCCAGCTGAGTTACAGAGAGCACAACAGGCGCAGGAGTCATTCTGGCTGATAGGTCTTCTCCACAAAGGACCCCCATTTTTACAGCTTTAGAAGTTCTCTACCAGAGGAAAGAGATTATGTGGATTTCATTTATTGCTCTTTCTTTATTCTGCCCTTTCACTCCTTTCTCATACATACTGAGCAGGCAGAGGGAAGGATCTAGGTCAGTCTCCTACAGTCTATTACTTAGTATTTTGTTTCAGCTACTTTCAATGTTTTCTGCAAAAGACTGTGAGCATAGCAAACTTACTTTCATGAAGTTTTTTCACTATAATGTCCTTTCATGACCATAAAATAATGTCACTCTCCTTCATAATTCTGTGCCTCAAATCTCTCCTATATCACCCTCCAGCCGTTACTTAGCCGTCATACATTAGGCTGTAGATTTCATCCCAGCTCTCACATGAACATCTTTATTCTTCTGTTGATCTTGTCTAACTAGATTCCACTAGCTTTTGAGTGTTGAGTAAGTATTAGTCACAGTAAAATTGTTTCACGTTCACACAGGTTTTAATTTACATGATTTATGTGTAATGACAATCTATATTCAGGGATTTAAAATCCTGCAGAAAGCAAGCTTCTCTTTAGACTTCTGTATGGCATCTTATTCTTGCAACATTAGCTCCTTTACATAAAATAAATCATGAAGAAAATGTCTGTTTGGGCAGTGTGATTTGATGTCCTGGAAAAATACTGGGGAAGTCAAAGAGTACTGCATTTGCAAGCAATTCTGTGACTCCTTATATTTTGTAATTCCACTGCTAACTATTGTTAATTGTGGTTGTGAGTTGTAAAATTGCTTACTTTCTTTAGTTTATAATTGTATCTTCTCTCGAAGACTGATGACTGAGACCTACTAAATAATTGTGCTGCTTTTGACTGGGATAGAGTTAATTTTTTCCATAGTAGCTGGTATGGGGCTATGTTTTGGATTTGTGCTGAGAACAGTGTTGATAATTCAGGGATGTTTTTGTTACCGCTGAGCGGGGCTTAGAGAGATCAAGGCCTTTTCTGCCTCTCACCCACCCCACCAGCGAGTAGACTGGGGGTGCACAAGAAGTTGGGAGGGGACACAGCCGGGACAACTGACCCCAACTCACCACAGGGATATCCCATACCGTATGGTGTCGTGTTCAGCATGTAAAGCTGGGGGAACAAAAAGGAAGGGAGGACATTTGGAGTAATGTTGTTTGTCTTCCCAAGTAACTGTTATGCATGATGGAGCTCTGCTTTCCTAGAGACAGCTGAAGACCTGCTTGCTGATGGGAAGTGGTGAATGAATTCCTTGTTTTGCTTTGCTTGTGGGCATGGCTTTTGCTTTACCTGTGAAACTGTCTTTATCTCAACCCTAGAGTTTTCTCACTTTTACTCCTGATTCTCTCCCCCACCCCACCATGGAGGGAGTGAGTGAGTGAGTATATGTGGTGCTTAGTTGCCAGCTGGGGGTTAAAGCACAACAATAATACATTAACAGTTATTCTTAATAGTTGCATATGCTACTTCTAGAAATAGTTTTGTGTAATACTTCTGTGCTGCTTATTCTGCAAACCAGATAAAGATTTCTTGAAAATGGTTATGAGAAGAAAAAAGTTGCCATTTCTAGGTTTTCTGTTTGACACTTTAAAAACCTCACTGTTTTTGTATCCAACAGAGATCAGACATTGCAGACTCTCTGGGAGAGAATTTTAGAGTTTGGGTACTTTCCCTGCCATCATGCTGATGTCAAAGAACCTCTGGTCTAGTCACCTAAAGATCTCCCTTTCGCGTGTTACAGCCTCCAGACTTGCCCAGGCAGGTAGCTGAAGTATCCTATTACCTCCTGGTCACCGTTAAGATTTTCACTGAGGTACTGGCTGCTCTCAGAAGGATCCTGCCTTCCAGTTTTCAAAGCTCATAAGAATGTGGTGCCCTGTCCTCAAACTGCCTTCTTACTCAGACTTAATCTGCAGCCTTCTCTTCTTCAGTTAGGATTTCTGTGAACACAACTTAATAAGGATGTTGACCCTTTTTGGGAGGGTTTACTACTTCTACATAATGTATAAAAAACCTAAAGCCAGCAGTGCCTATTTAGGTTGAAAAGTCTTCTGTCCAAGCAACAGTCACAACCTGCTAAGAACTATCAATGTTTTTAATAAGGAGAATAGTCTTCTCCGCCCTGTGAGCTGGAGTTTAACTTGAAATCTGAAGTTTAAATTGAAAGTTAGAACTTCTATAAATATGGTCATGCTGGTAACTGTTTATTATATGAACAAAAATAACATATACAGCCTTCTGAGACTGAACACCCACAAATCCATGGGCCCTG
>NW_009623976.1:0-20226 GCF_000690535.1 Cariama cristata | reverse complement strand
AATCAAACCATTCTGTGATTCTATGAAATGTGAGAAAACAGCACTGTGAGTGTTCAGGTTAGGTTGATGGCCAGGATTATACCAAGGCAAAAATTGAAAAATGGTAACAGAAGAAGAATTCATTCCTGCCCTCTAAATATGGATATACTCAATGGTCATTTGGACAAGATCCTGCTCTGCGGACCACCTCTTATACTTTATCAACATCTCCAAGCACCTGGAAAGACTTCTCTCCTAGCTGGCTCAGAAATTCCAGGTGGAACAGAGCCAGCAGCCTTGTGTTATGGTCCCTGCAGGGTGCTGAGGCAATCTTTGGCTTGTAGAAAGGCTGTTAGGAGCCAGTCCAATTTGGAGCAGGTGTAGAGTTGTTCTACTCTGTGCACAAGAGTGCACTGTTTCTGGGACCAGAGCACCAGTAAAATTGACATAAAACTATGTCTATGTTCTTCTGGCCAGAAACATAGCCAGTGGGAGCGAGGTACTAGATACACATGTGAATAGCAAGACAAGCAGATTTTAAAAATCAGAGTCCCATTTGACACACTAGGGAAGGTTTTCTGAAAGGACCATCAAAAATCACCCACAAATTACAGATAACGATATATAAGGATCTTCTGGGGAAAAAAAGAGTTCTGATATTTCAGAAAAAACATCTGGCTACTTAAGGGATGGTCTAAATTGTGCCATAAACAAGGAGAGGAGAAGCTATTGAAGGCTTGACTACTGCCATAGTTCTATTAGTATCCTGCACTGTCTCTGTAGAAGTAAACTTATCACTTATTTCTGATCTTTCATATTACATTAAAATTAGTTCATCTAGGCAAAATGTTCACAGATATGAAGCACTATTATAGTCCATATTTCCTGGGGATTTGATCTTGGCACTGTTTTAATTTGTTATTATAGCCTTGACACCTAAGAGACCTTACCATGCCTTCAGTATCCATAACACTGTATTAGCTTAGGACTGAAAATCTCTTTCATGGTAGGCAATATAAAATATATAATTAAACTAGTTCCAAAGGTAAACATGACAGACTAAGGCTTGTGAATAGGATGCACTCTGGAAAGTGAAAGGAATTCAGTGAAATCTGTTAAGTCAACATCATGAGCTAAACATCACTGAATCTGCACATGGAGACTAAAACTGGCAGAAAATTACTACTGGTTTAGTAAATGCTAAATATTTTTCAGTGGGGTTTGGCATTCTGGGCAGCGAGTTCAACCCGTTGATGAAAGACTTGGTTTCCTTGGTAACTTTTCACAGATTCTTCCAAGGGTAACAGAAGTCCAAACACCAAGGCTGAAACCTAAACAACAACCTAGCCACATTTTGGTTGTGAATGAGAGTCTCCACATAGGATTTCGCACACATTATTCAAAGTGTATTGATGTTAAGTTGTTAGGTATTTTATATTAATGCTTCTGAATATTTCCCTATTTATAATCCCAGAACATGAGAGAAGGGATATCTTGTTTAGTCATTTGGGTTTTTCATATATGGAGAGCGGAGAGGCAAAAATGTAGGGGTCAGAATAAAAATCTACATGAAGCTGGCAGGGTAGTTTTTATAATAATATATAAGTATTTTTTTAATAAAACCTCAACTTGTTACCCAAACAGACAAGGCAAAAGTGAGGATTACACTCTCCAACATCCTGGGTGAGAAATCAGCCCCCTGACCTCCACATGGAATGTGGACCAACTGAAGTGAGAGAGTATGCCTTTAACATTTCAATACTAAGTTCTGGTGCTACGGTACACTGCTCATTGCAGGGAGGTTGGACTAGATGACCCTTAAATGGCCCTTCCAACCCAAAGCATTCTATGATTCCGTGATTCTATTGTGGTCACCAGTTTTTTTCCCTATTCTGGTGGGACCTTTTGTAGTTGCTACAATAGCAGGGCATATAGAGGTGACCATGTGCTGGATCCTTGGCTGCTGCAGTTCCCAGGCTGGCACATTTACTGAAATCATCAGCAAAGGCAGGTTTGCACAGTCAGTGGATGCAGCTGAGGATTGTGCATGTGTTTATTCTGCCACCTCTGCAGGACAGGAGTTGGGATCGGTCACATCTTAAACTGTGAAAGCTGGGGCATCTGTAGCTCATGAGCCTAAGTCCCTAGTAACTCAACTATACTGATTTAGCTATGCATTGCAGTAAAAGGCAAGACCATGAATCTTACAATAATACATTAAAGTTACTCTGTGACCACATAGGGAGTGATTCCTTAATTACACAAGTGTACAGAATGACTGGAAAAACTGATGAATTGCAGCAATCAGGTCCATCCTTATGTTAGCTCTAACATCTTGATTTAAGTTTCACTAAAAAATCCTGGCTCTGTGTGTTGTAAATGTTTTGTTCAGAATATGTCACATTCAGCAAATTTTCCATAATGTAAGGCACAATTAGTAGTGGATCCTTCTGGTTCTGTTGGCAAGTCCCCCTTCATCCAGGCCAGGAGCCTTCAAGAGCTGTTCATTGAGCTCAGCATTCTTGAAACAGCTCACTTGAGCCTGAAGCGTTGTGTGGCTCATGCTGGAGACTTGGGTTGAAAATGGACTGGAAGTGAAAGTCCACACCTTGCTTGGAACAAGCAACTGAGGGAAGAAAAGTCCACAAACTGAGCAACAGGGGAGGGGAGAAAAAGACAGCCAGACATCCTGGTCATAATATTGCCACCTGAACCCTTAACTCATCCTCATCTGCATTCTCCGAGGCTGACGTTAGAGCGACTTATGGAAATGGTTACATTTCATTTGGAATAAGAAATAAAAAGGAAAGAGAAATACAGGGCACAGAAAATCAGGGTGAAAATTGGACATTTGCTGTTGTGCATTTATAATGCTAAAAACAACCAGATAAAAACTGTATTCTTCTTCTACCCTTGGTCTGAATTACAACCTTACCAATTACACTCAAAATCAAGATCCCAGTAAAGTTTCGGCAGCAAAATCAATGTCAGCAGAGGCTAAGTTGTGTTCTGCCTTGTGCTCACAACTGTCAGACGATTGCTGAAATTACTGATGGTTGTAACTTTATTGCAAGTAACAGTACAAGAAAGCAGTTTGATGGCAACAAGCAGTTGCCATTTGAAAATATTTCGGGCAAGAAAGGAACGATTTTTTTGCTTGGGGGAGTGGGCAGGATCCAGTCTTACGAGACACCCGAGCCTCAGACGCCCGTGGTTTCTGCCACAGCTTGAATCAACACATTGCAGGAAGAGTCAACCAAGCCCTTGCGGGGATCCACTGAGATCCGATGTTGAGCATCGCTCCTGCCCTTGGCCCCGTGGGTGGTTTGCATGAGCTGCGACAGTGGGCTGTCCCAACAGTGCCCGGAGCCAAGACAGCAGCTGCTCCCAGCACTGTCTCTTCTCTGTGGCCCTTGCTGACAGCACAAGCAATGCCCTCAGGATGAGGAATGCAGCCATCTTCGCTTTTCAGCGAGGAATCCAGATCGGTACAAGCCAAAAGGGCTACAGCATCAGTATTGTCAGAGCACTTTGAAATGGCTGTTGTGTCACTTAGAGTTGGGATGCTTTTTTCACTTCTTTCCATTCAAGGGTGGTTTGGATAATCCAGCTCTTATCTGGCACTTTCAGACAAGCAGACAAGATCATCATGCAGTTATCCCAGGTTTACTGTACCTTATCGGGTGAAAGCATTTTTGCAACTACAGTAAAAATACATATTTCTGATATTTAGCCTTATCCTCGAATGGCAAAGAAAACATTTCAAGAGCTGTAAAATATTTCAGCTCCTATTTCCATGGGAATCCAATTAAGAAAATCAAATAGCCAACATATTTGGAGTACACAGAGAATGAGGAAAATGTCAATACAGCCTGAAGATAATCCAAGTGTCACTGAAATTAATATCATCTACTTTCCTTGCAGTCCCCGAGGCCACTAGACAAAACTTCATTCTGTTATTGTTGTATGCTGTTCCTGAATCATGGGAGAATAATTGCCTCTTTCCCACCTCAAAAATGTCCTTAAACAAACACTAGTGATAACTGGACCAAGATGTTCCTACAGCTGGTGAAAAAGCTCTGAGATCCTGAACAAAACTTATCTGGTCTTTCCAAGGCACCATTTTTGAATGCGGAAGGCCATGTCCTCAAAGTCACTTGGGTTTTTGGAGAACCAAAAAGCCATTCTCATCAAGCTACTGAAAAAATTAATTTCATTTAGGTTCTTTGTTCATTGTTAAGAAAATCCCTTCATTTGTATCTAAACATGCCTGGCATTTATTTCTCTTCCCTCCACTGAATATAGTGCAAAGAAGGGCTTTGAGGAACAGTGGACGGATTGGCATATACTTCTAGACTTAAACCCATAAGTTTCTCCTGTTCTAATTGAGTACGTGGCTCAGCCACACTGGCCATAGTAATGTGTGAAGTGGTGCTGTAATGTATGGATGTTGCTAACACAATGCATGGGGAAGAAGGGGAGCTACAGTAGATTGGAAAGCATGTCCTGATACTAAACTAGGAGGAAGAAAATGACTTGGGGTGCATATTGGGATGGTACAGACAAATTTGGAGGGGAAGAAGAGAATAATAAGTTTTTTGCCTAAGGAGGAGCCTGGTACCTGGGGAATGTTGCATGCATAAGCAATGAAACTGAAATTTGTGAGGAAATAAAATATGGGCACCTAAACATTCCCTTTCTTGCTCCAGCTTCACTTCTAAACAGATTTATTTTCCAGTAACTGATTTAATCAAGAGAAACTCTTCCTCCCACTTCTTTTTCCCACTACCTCTGGACTTCTGTACCTTTCTGTACTTCAGAACTCCACTGTCTTTTTCTGTTCTGAGAATAATTTTGTTTTCCTACATGTATTGCATCCCCTCTGTCTTCTCCCCTCCAGCATCTGAATTCTGATATTCCACAGGTGACTGAAAAAACACGTTAATCTCTCTTCCTTTCTGTGACCGACATCCCTGCCTTTACACATTTTCTATAGTGAAGTTTGTAGCACAAAACTGACACCAGTCATTGAGCATAAGAAAGATGGAGCAGTGTTTTGTTGTGTGAGCCAAGAAAGGATTCCAAAAATGTTTTTTATCCAAGTTCAGATCTCTGGCAGGCAGTGAGGTGCAGCTCCATCTTGAAAGCCTTCTAAGGCTCATGGCTAATGTATTTACAGGAATCTCATCTGAAGGTGATCATGCAAGGAAGACTTATTCTAATGAGCTTTTTATATGTGTAGCCTTGTGGAGCTGACATTACCTAAGACATGGCTTTATCAAGCAGCAAAGAGACATAGACTGCTGCAGTATCAGATGTAGGGACATTTCAAGGAGATTGGTGTATGCTTTATAAAACTGAAGGGAAATTTCCTTGCCAGAATACAAAATATATCTCTCTCTCCTTACCTTTATTTCACATTTCTTACTAAATCTTATGTTATAAACAAGACTGAGAGGTAGTTTTTTACAAGCTGCAAAAGTTGGGACTATAAATATGATCATTAAAAATACAGCTCAATATATTGTATAGATAAGCTGGGAATAGACTTTTCAAAATGTTTTCGATACAAAGCTAAATAAGAGAAGATGCAGCCACCATGTGAATAGTAAGTTAGGCGAGGACTGCTCATGACATGAAGCTATGGTGATGGGTGTCCCATTACTAGGAGTGCATATCGTATCAGCTGTGCTTATGGAGTCAAAGCGGGCGTTCAGTTTCCAAATAGTGCCTGCTGAATTTGTACCTGGCTGAGGAGCAATGGTTAGATCTCCTGAGGAACATTGCTTGGCACTGATGTAGAGGAGTTGTTTTGTCTGCATATTGACTTTGGTCCCTATAAAGGCATGAAATGCATGTCTAAAGCCAGATGAATGGTTTGCAAAATGTAGCAGCTCATGTAATACACAAAGCAGTTGGCTTGACTAAAAAGACAACTACTTTCTTTTAAAACAGTCAGAGCTAGGTGGAAAATCGTTGACTCATCCTACAAGAACTTTCAAGGTGTCATCCCATCCTGCTCTTCCATCCTGAGGGTAAAGTAAGACCTTCAGAGGGTAAATCCTCCCACAATCCCTGACTGGACTGATGCCTTGCCTGAGGCATGTACATCTGCATGCCCTGGGGAGCCAGCTCAAAGCAGAGCCTGAAGGCCAACCTGGTGGCTGTTCACTCCACTTTGCCTTACATATGATGCTTAGAGGCTAATTAGCCAAACTTCACCAGGTCAACAGGCAGTTCCCACCACTGGTATTTCAGAAGCAGGTCCTCTGTCCACTGAGGCACTTGGAGCAAGTCCCCTCCTAATGAACTTCTAGCAGCTCCTTTTCCAGCTGATCTATGTTGGGTAAAACCCCAGGTGCTCACTGAAACAGAGATGTGAGCTGGGGTCTGCCACATCTCTGACAAGACTCCAGGTGGTTGAAGAGTTGACCGTTTGCCCTAGCTGACCTTTATAACCTGACCAGCCTGGTGTGGTGGCCTGGTCCCTGCAATGTGGGCTTTGGAGGCTTCTGGATGGCTCAGCTTGGATGTGAACCTGAGCTTATACCACTCCCTTAGTACTCTGCTCTGGGGGACACGTGGGGCTGGGATTCTCCCGCTCTCCATTCTCCTGGCACAAGAAAGCTTTCCTTGTGATAAGAAGGCTTTTCTGGCTGATTGCTGAGTGCAGGGGGAGGCAGGGCTGAGGGATCGGGGCTGGAGAAGCACTTGCAAATCCATTTTATTGCTGTTTCAGTTTTCTCGGTTAAAAGTTTTTTTCTCAGGGAAAGTTTCATGTTTGACATTTTCTGAAAAATACCCCATCAGTTTCATGACTAAATGATATTTTTGCAGTAATTAGGTAACCTAGCTCATATATTACAGCAATGCAACATTCCTTACCAGGAAAGGATTAACTTTATACATAAAAATCTGTTTATAGGCCAAGCCTTGCCTTCCACTTATGTAAATTCACCTAGCAAACTGTTTTTCCCTTTGTCTTGCCTCTCTTTCACCTCAAAAATTTCTCTTCTTGTCTGTAGAAATTATATGCAAACCAAGTCTGTGAACTCTTCTGGAAAAAAAACTGTCTTTTCTCCCCTTGTCTATACAGAGCCTGGCACAATGAGAACCTGATCCCTGAACAGCATTTTGAAGTGGTGTGTGCTCTGACCGTTTGAATACTTGAATTCTGTTTATTAGTCATAAAGGAGAGAGGTTGTGGGATACAAGTAGTGGAGTATTTTATCTCTAAACTAGCCAAATTGGTATTCTGCAAGAGCATAGAGATCTACACCCTGGCAAGGAGAACATATTCTAGCAGACTCTGGTGAACAAAGGACTAATGCAAACCTGAGTCTGTTTGGAGCACATATGCATTTAGCAGCAGTTACTACAGCAACTAATTCATAACTTTTTCAGATTAAAAAAGAAATTATTGCACAAGTCTTCTGTACCTGCTTGGGAGGAAAATAAAACTCTGAAATTTGACCTCCCTTAATAATTTCTCTGACAAGGACTTAACTTCTCTGCCTGTTTGGGGAAGGACAAGGTGTGCATGACTAGCAAGATGTTAGGATGGGGCTGAATACAAAACCAGGGCTATTTTTTTTACTTCTAGATCTAGTAACTCAGGCCTTTAGAAAGCAGCTGAATTACACCAACGATTCCTGGATTAGGTTGAGGACAGAAGACAAATACCAGCGTCAGTTCAAATTTCAGCTTTATCCCTGGGTTCGATCTGACCAAAAGAGTACTCCTACTCACTTGTATCTGGCATTTGTTTCTACAGCTCAGCAGATGAACATTTTCATTGACAACATAAGTACAGTCACAACTCATTTACCTGTGAGGTCGTCGTTGGGCCAGGAGCCGAGCTGGCAGGCTTTGCATGTGTATTCATCAAATACATACTCATTCTCTTTACAAGGAGTGCAGGTCCAACAGCAACTCACTTCTCCTTTACGGATCACCTGAAACAAAAATTGACATTTGATTTAGCAGCATAAACGTACCTTCATGCTGCCCCAGTTACTAATTTATTTTTTTAATCTCTTTTTTTAATAGAGGTTTTTTTAAAATTTTATTTTAAAGGGAGTTCCTTTTCATGATGTGTTTCCTTATACGAAATATGACACAAGTTGTCAGTTCTCCCATCATGTATGCACCAGAAGAAAGAAACTGTCAACCCCACAGATGTATAAGTGGAGATACAGAATGATGATAAGATGTTTTTTTGCTTCTTAGAATTTGCAAAACTCAAAATTTCATAGATGGCAATGTGTCTATGGAAGTCAGTCCATGATACTCAAGGCATATAATTCACTCCATTGTGGGTCCATACAGAAAATCATGTCAACAGCGTTATTTCCTTAACGGTTTATTACCCAAAGATTTTTGGGTGTTTATTTTTCATCAAATTGTGAATGATTTGTTAAAATTGATTTTTTCCAGACATCAGACTGAACATGCCTTTTCCAAAATTATTTGATTACTGAATTTCTAATAAACTTTTAAGAGTGAGAATGTTATCTTTATCCATTTTAACATCTGACCTGAATTCTCATTTTAAAAATGACTGCTGAACATTAATGCACGCTCATGATTGAGATGCAAATTTTTCAAGATCCGTATTTATCATCTCTGGGCACTGAAAACATCTGTGCTTCTTGTCAATATGTCTTTGTTTTGAAATAAAGTATTCCCAGTTTCTCTGCTCTTCCCCAATAATTTATAAATGAATACTCCCAATTATAGCATAAGAAGTAGGTTGACTTATGTGTCTTTCGCAGTGATGAATTTAAAAGGTGGCTTCAAAACCAGATGCACTTTTTATTAGACAATTGCACTTTTGCACAATTAGACTTTTTATTGCACTTTTAATAGGCAAAATGTAAAGAAGTGTAGTCAAAAAGAACTGGATTGCTCTTTGCAATGGTGCCATTAAAAAAGTGTAAATTTGATCATTTTAATCAGTAACATGGGAATTTGAAAACTTCAATTTTTGTTTTTTTGTTTTTAAAACTGTGGAGTATGAAAAGATAAAAAGCCACACCTCAATAGCTAAACTGGCAGAAAGGCCATGGGAGCATAAATGATTTGCTCTGCAAGTGTTGAGACTAGATCTACTTGCAAAACAGAATATCTGTCTTCCTCAAGAATTCACATCTTGGGATTTCTTTAATTTTGAAAAGTTGAAGAAATGACAAAATTTCTTGTGTCTGGGAAAATCAGTTTTTAGAAAGCTTGTATTAATTTTTAGACACATATTTTAGTAAATTTGATGCATTATAAAAATCCCTAATTTTACAATGTGTAAAATACTCAAGAAAATGAAATGGTAAAATGGAAACCTTAGGTTATTATCAAAACACCTAAACTTTTATCAAAACAAATAACTTAGACTTTTCTGTTGAACTTTTCACCAAATTAACATCTTCTATAAAATATTTGGAATTTAACAAATCTGCCAGAAAACTGGTACGCTGATCATTTCTTACCCAGCACTAACTGGGGATTAATCCAGAGAAGGATTGTGTATCCTTCTCTAGGAATCAAAATAATTGTTCTCCACTACTCAAAATCAGGTCAGACGTTTTTGAATTAAATTGCTTAGTCAGCTATTTCTTCATACTTTTATTCTTCATTTCTTGAACAATTGTTTGTTGTAACACTCAACTCTAAAACAATTTTCTCTGTCCCTTTTAAAAAATAATTCTCTTTAAAACAAAAATTATTTTCCCTTCCCCTTGTCATCTGGGCAATCCTTTGAACCTGTATTTATTTAAATAATCATATGTCTGCACTATTTCAAATGCTTCATATGAGCTGGGTTGTGTTTGGATTTTATTAGCTCCTTCAGATGGATGTTGCTGAGTATCAGATATCATTAAATTGAATGTTTCAAATTCCTGCATAATAATTCAGTACCACAGAATTCTGCAGGAAATAATATATTATTTCTGTTGACTATAAAGAAAGTTCATAAATCTGATATAACTATATATGCCTACACTTAAGACATATACTTTTGGTCTGATGAAACTCACTCACTGACTCTGCCAAAGGCTGGTTAGTGAGTAAAACATGGTGACTGTCTCCTAAAACTCTGGAAAACTCGGACTGAAGAGATTCACTTCGTGTTGCAGAGCATGGTCAACCACCCATCAGCCCCTCACTAGAGCTGCTTCCCGGTTTTGCCAGCCTGCCATGTTAACACAGGAGAAAAGTGATCCAGCTTCCAGTAAGTCATGTCAGAAATTGCAGCTGCTTTTTTTTCAGTCTGAGCCAATCTGTTGTCCGTGCCCATCCCCTCAGTCCACAGGCTTTTGTATAAACGACAGCAAGGGAAGCTTAGGACTTGCAGGATTTTAACTGTCCTGCAGTGAGTCTCATGGAATGCTGAAAGATAGTAGAGTACATTAATATATGACAGATCCATCTACCCTCCTTAATTACTGCAACATGGAAAAGGAGGAAGGAAAAATCAGAAACCTGGGAAAAAAAGCAGCAGTAAAACAGGCATGATTAAAAAAAAAATTACCTACATTTCCTGAGGTTCTAAGTAGTGGTAGTTATCAGTGTTCTCTAGTGATACCACAGACTTAAGTTCTGAGTAATGCTCCAGTTTAGGTGCCTATGTCTAGCACTGAAATGTTAGCAATTATTATTTATAATTTACCTGCAATTGTACTGACACATCCCAGTCAGGGGTTTGCACTCCACTGAATCAGATGCTGTAAAAATATGCAGCAAAAAAACCCCAAACAATACCTGTTCTAAAGCATTTGGAATACAACAAAGTCATCAGTTCACAGATATAGGACTACAAGAAAATGGCAACTTATGAAAATAGTGAGATGACTACAATATTAGTAAGAATTAAACACATAATTCTGCACATTTTAATTAAGCTGTGGAATACTGTATCCATGTAAGAGTCAAGAAAAACTTGTTTTCAAATTTCAAGGCTATGCATTCTACACAACTGAAATAAATGGAGAAAATATTTACCTTTATCTGGCCTTTTTCGCAGGGTTCACTGCACACAGATCTGATAATAATATTTTTCTCTGACCATATTTCATCATCGTCCATTTTCAGCTCACCATTGTCCCAGCTGCCAACATTGATATAGTCAAAGTAGTCCTTCCCCATTTTCTTAAAATTCATGATTTCATATCTTTGGAAACACAAGGGAGAGACATAGCTGAGTTGAGGAGAACATCCATGATTTCATATCTTTGGAAACACAAGGGGGAGACATAGCTGAGTTGAGGAGAAGATTGTGAAATATTTCAAATTAAAGGAACACCATACAGTCAAAATCAAGCTTGTTGAAATAAAGAAGGCAAAATTTCAAGCATTATGCTTGCCCTTGATTCTCTGCAAATTATTTTTATGATCTTCTAATCTTTCTTTTCCTTTGTATTTTAATTTGTTTTCTTCTATCAGTATGAAAGTTCCCTTAATACTTTGGGGTAAAGTGACTGATCTGAGAATGGCTGTATTTATTTAAGGAAAACAATGAAATGAGCTAGAGAGGATTCATCGTGTGTAACTTTCAGCACTGAAGGCAACTGCACAGGAAGCCCTAGCTGTCCTAGGCTCCCTCTACAGCAGATGCAGAGAAATCAACCTATAATGGCAATTCCCAATGCTAAGTGCTCCTGAATGTCTGCAGGTGCTTATTTCCCTCCTGAGAGAGGAAACCTGAAGACAGGTAAGCTCCTAAGTGAGGTAGAAGCAACCTAGGCCTGTGGGATCTAAAGAAACTTCTCGTGCTTTAAGACTGCAAGATGCGATTTGGTGTGGCACCCAGAGAAGAATCAGGCATCGTTCTTCAGGCACAGACTCCAGGTCTCTGGGATTTGCTGGAGGCTTCAGGGAGATCTTCTTGTCAAGAGGCAACTCATAGTCCAAGTATTTGAAGAATGAAGTTGAAAATTGCCTTTTTTTTTTTTTCTTTTTCTTCTGCGGTATTGCGGCAAAATGCTATTCTCTGCCATCCGTACAACCCGCTTCTTTTTTTTGGTGTGGCACCCAGAGAAGAATCAGGCATCGTTCTTCAGGCACAGACTCCAGGTCTCTGGGATTTGCTGGAGGCTTCAGGGAGATCTTCTTGTCAAGAGGCAACTCATAGTCCAAGTATTTGAAGAATGAAGTTGAAAATTGCCTTTTTCTTTTTCTTCTGCGGTATTGCAGCAAAATGCTATTCTCTGCCATCCATACAACCCTCTTCTTTTTCATGTAATTCCTCAGTGATCAGAACAGATTTACTTCCTTGCGCGGTATGGCATGGAAGAGAAAGAGTATTCATGCCTCAGTCCTAGGCTGCTTTTGTGTTAGATCATCTCATTATCTGGGAACAGAAGTGTTGAGAGCAGAGCTAGAGCTGACCGGAGTTTTGAAGTTCATGTTCCTCTTCCTCCTACTTTCTTTTTAGCTCTCACAGAGTCTTACAGAAAGTCTGCGGAGCAGTCTGGGACTCACTAGTCTCCTGCTGTCATGTTGAACACCAGGCCATCTTTCTGCCTTACAGGCCAGTTCTTTTAGCACTTACTTGTAAGGCATGCTTGGGAAGTTGGGCAACTCCTGAAGTGATGACATCGTGCTTTTCTTTACCTCATCTTTAGTGGATTTTGCAGTAATCTGACTAAGTAACATGAAATTCACTGATGAAAAATAAGCAAATGATATAGACTGAGAAGATTAACACAATCATAGGTTTAGAAACCTACCTGGCTCATAAATGAGGGGATAACTTTTTCCTAGCAGCAGGCGCAAAATTAGTCCCCAAGGCAAAGCATATGGGCAGGGTTGGATAAAGAGTGATATTGTCAAAGTATAATTTGTGAAGTCCAATGTGCAGATAAGTAAATCCAAGGCACAGATAAGTAAAAGAACCAGCTCATTAAATCAGTCTCTTAACTAAGATACCCAAGTATCTCTCAAGTTTTGAGGAAACACTTTTAAGACAGACAACCAGTAGCCATACCATATTTAACATTAATATTTTTCCCATGCTGACATAAAAAATTTTCAGTAAAACTATTCTATAATATTCTCCATCCATGGATCTCAGGATGCTTTGCATTAGGGAACAAAATCTAACTATCTCAGTGGGGAAACTATGGCAGGGATTCAATGCCAAAATCAGACATGGGTCAGGATCAGGACCGCAAGCAAACTGAAAGAAAATGAAAGTGGAACCTGACTGAATGGGCAATATGATATTACCCATATCATATGATTCTGGAGTCTTTCCAAAAGAAGAAGAAATGAGCAATGACACCGCTAGGAAGAAAAATTTATGATACTCCTGGATTTTGGAAAATTTTACTTTCCATCCTGTATAAAGAAGGAAATGTCCACAGCTTTAAGAATGACCTCATCAAAGTTGAAGATGTGAATGCCAGACTGACACAAATGAATTGAATCCAGATAACACACACACAAACCCAAATAAACAGGCTTTTACACATAGTTATAAACCAAGTTTGGGGTTTTTTTCGGAGCTTCACAGCCATAGTAACAGTCTGTTCAAAGATTTAACCCACTAACCAGAAAGTTAGCCCAGAAGCCACTGTGGAGTCTTTATTCAGCATTGTCGGGACATTGTAACACTCCTCTGAGTACTGCTTTGTTAAAGCTGTCAATTCAGAGTTTCATGGGCAGATGAACAAAAGTACTGCTGATGCTTAACAGGCAACAGGACCAAAACCACTTATCCTTCCAGTAGTAGTTCCACGCATATATCCCAAGGGGAATACTGGAAAGAAACCTGACAAATTAAATAAAATATTGTCTCAATATGTTGTGTCTCTCTTCTCCGTGGAGAACAGCATTGGTGGACTGATAGTAATAGCCAGGCTTAGTATAGTGGAGGTTCATGAGTCACTGGTTCCCTGGAGCTTCCTTGAGATACCACAGGGACAGTTTGTCACTTTAGGATAGGAGAGACCAGATGGTGCAATAGCACATTTCCAGCAATGCCCTAATCACAGTGCAAAACACTTGTTTCAAAACAGAAGTGTCATGAAGTTGCTGAGAATCCATATTCTGTTGGCATCGCAACCAAAACTTCAGCATCTTGTTTTTCTTGCCTTTTCAATTTCTTATTTGGAGTTTCAATGGTATTTACAGATAATTGTTATCTTCCTGAGAAATCATGGCTGTTCCTTCCATACTCATTGGGTTTTTTTTCATGTCTTCTGTCTCATCTATAACAAGCCCTCCACTACACTATCTGCTTAAAGCTCAACATACACACAAAGGACTTTGGAATAGGGCCAGGATTCAAAGCATCTTGTGGGATTAATCTTCTGTTGTATAATATCAAAACCCTTTTGCTATATCTCAAAATCCTGAGCTATCTAGGCCAGAAAGGCTTTTTATGTTCTGATTTCCTGCTTAACAGCATCACCACAGTACAGCTGTGAGGATTTAAATTTCTGTTTTACAAAGTGAAGCTGCAAGTGAACAGAGGAGAAGAGTTGTTCCAGTATGACTGCACCATCTCCCAGCTGTTGCAAATAATGTTTGACAGTGCTTAAAAGCCTATAAACTACTCAAAACCTGGGTGTTAGAGATGGAGCTTCCTATAAAGCATTCTTAGTCATGAAGAAGTAAATTTTGACTCAATGTTGGTTGATTTAAGCACATAGACTGGATTTGATGACGTGACTATTGTAGCAGAAGAGGAACAAAGAACAAAGATATATGGTAGGCCACATATCATTTATTCATGGCAGTCTTCAGTCTTTCTGCAAGAAATGAAGGAAACAGATAGGAATAAGGTAGGATGCTGTCCACTGCATCTGAGTACCATTAAAACCAAATAGGAATCCTTTAAGAGAAGTCTGGGACAAGTCTTTTAAAAAGAATTTGGTCAGAAAAATCCAGACTGAGCACTTTTCTTCAGAATTCAGCTATTTGTAAAAATAGAAATATTTAGCAGAAGACAGTCTTGCTCACCAAAAACAATGCTGAAAATAAATTTCCATCTGAAATTTTCCTGGGTTTCTGCCAGTTTGTGTTTGAGTTCTCCTACCAGCTCACAGTGTGCTTCCTTAAAGTCTGCAGAGTTTGAAAATTTGTGTCTCCAAAGACACAAACAGACTGCTTTGTAGGTGTTTGTCCTGCTCTCTTTTGGGGGGAATGCTACCTTGAAAGGATTTCAAATAAAAAGAAAAAAAAAAACAGTTCTGAAATCGCAGAAATTTTTGGAAATGTTAAAATATTCTGACCAATGAATTTACCTTTTCCTACCAATCTCTACTTGGAATTTAATCCTTTCAGTTCACATTATTGGGAAAAGACAAAATTTAAATGAACTTGCAGGATGAACAATTTTCCCTCTAGTCATCTGTTTATATGGTCTCATCACAAAGATGTTTAAAAACTTCCCAATAATGTAGACAGAAAGGGCTGCCTCAATTGAAATGGAGAAAAAGCAGTGAATAAGGCAGGAATCTACCCACTGAAATATAGGGAAAAAATATACTCTGAAAGCTATCACACTTGTTGTTCATCTTTTGAGAGTTCAGTAGGCAGAAACCCAGAAAAAAACCTCATTACTCTTTTTAATGTGCATTTATATGGATACTACATATATGTCATAGAAAAAGAAAAACTTGTCTTATATTTCATAGATGTATGTATATACTGATATGTAAGTTATCAGCAAAAGATGCTTTGTTTAAATTCAAAAGCTTTGTTTAAATCCATTTGGCTTATAGCAGCATAGTATGAATTAATAGCTTAGTCTGTTATGCAAGTGGAAAGGCTTTATTTGGAAGATATGAAAGCAGATTTTTAATAATTCTGATGGATAAGGAATCCCAGACAAATCAATACAATATTTCTGATATTGTTTTACTTTTCTTAATAAAAGAACTGCTATGTTTGCTTATCACTCAATCAAACACATACATTTAAACACCCAAAAAGAGAGAGCGCAATGCTATGATGGCCATCATGGTCTGTGAACATAAAGTTGAAGATCTGATGGTTTGTAGTGAGAAGTAATACCTTTAAATGGTACAAATGAAAATGCAAATTTATGCAGGAAGATTGTATGCTTGAAAGAGTTATTTTGGAAAAAAAATCAGAGGAAGTCAGGAAATATGAAAATAAAAGTATGAGGTCTTAGATCTGATGTCAAGTTTGCATGCATCTACTATGTACAGTTAACATGTCTGGTTATAGTTTGACAAATGGGAACATTACCTTCCTGGCGAGTCACCATTCTCATCAAACAAGATCATGTCCCCAGAGACCCCTGTAAAGTTAGTCTTCATGAGGGATTCCAGGAGCTTCCGACCATCTATGGGCTTCATGGCGTCACAGAGGCCCACGTAGCCTGGGCACAGTGACATCTGCATGTTGTGGAGGCCGTACGCCATTGAGTATATTGCATTGATTACAAAGCCCATCTTGGAGTCCTGAACGTGCTGCGTCCTCAGAGTCATCTGACCTGCCAGGGAACAGCACAAAGTGGGTGGTTAGTGCATGGAGCTGCAATGCGATCGGCCCTTCAGACATCTGTTGGTGGGTTGGTTATTAATGGTGGAAGAAGTCTTTTTAGCTGTCTTAAACAGCTCATAGCAGATGATCTTACTGGTACACACACTGACTATGTTAAAAAAGAAAGAAAGGTGTGAAGGAAGAGGTTCTCCTTAAATATTTTACTAACCAGCTGATGTCTTTCTCTGTGCAGCTCCACAACTCATGTATGTTGTTTTTTCAACCCCTTCTCTTCCATCTGTTTTTTTAAAGCATGCATCTTGAACTTTATAATATAATGTTTTGGGAATCCAGGAACTTCTCCCTGCCTGCAGAAATCTCTCCAAGTCCTCAGAAATCTTTTGTTGAGGTGTAAATGCTTATATGGGGTCTATTAAGTGTAAATGCACAACTCCTTCCGTGTACCAAAAGTTCCTGCACTAATAACTCTCCTACTTCTATGTCTCTTGCTCCTCTCTATTTATGAAGTGAGGATAATGATGCAATGCAGATGAATGCATTAAAATGTCTGTGAAGGGTTTGATGACGTGGATTAAGCAATGACTCTCTTTAGGCAGAATTGGTTAATCTTACTTTGTTTGGCTTTTAAAATAAAATGCCTGGATTTCTATTTTCTATTTAAGCTTCTGTGAAATGCACAATAAAAATTTGTTCAGCAACACCCTGAAGGCCTTCTTTTTTTATAACCCAGTGTTATAATGACACAGAATCACTCTGTTGGCAGCACCAGTCCAGCTGAGGAAGAGTAGTCTGGAGGTTTTCTGCCTCATATGTCATCAGCAAAGCTGCCAGCTGTACTCCAGCTACCAGATCTTTAATACTGGGGAAGTGAGAAGAGTCAGAGACAAAGCAACTGCATCAATGGTACTGGGAATTTGTCAGGCACCTGGAAAGATTTGACTCTGGAGGGAGGACAAACAAAGAGCTCTACTAGAACACTTGCTCTCCTTTTATCAGTCGAGCTGCAATCCCTAGGAGCTAGAGAGTCCTGTGTGTGGGCAGCCAGAAGCAAAGGGAATGCAAATAACCCTCTCTGTCCACTCTATGGAGTCTGCCTCCCATAGGGGCATCGGCAAGCAACAGGGATGAAGCTTACACCTGCCTGTCTTAGCTGCAGGGGCAGCACAATGTGAAAAGTAATTATTGCCACAAAAAGTCTGATGTACAGACAATTTTATTCTTGAAAGAAATGAAGACTAATATATGAATCTGAGGGTGGCACTCATCTAGTTTAACAATATCCATCCAGAAGTCAAGAATCTGATCTGATGTCTAGGCACCTTTTGCGGAGGTGAGTAAGAATCTCCAGCTGGTGATTGATCCCATCATAAAATAGGTGCACACCTTTTCAGTGGGGAACAAGAACATCACCGTGCAGTTCTAGTCACTAAAACATTTTAGAGCACTGAAAACATCAGTAAGGGTAGCAAAGATACGTAGTTTGAACTGAAAATCATTGTGTAGAGGTCAGTAAGTGAAAGAGAAAATCCCTTTTCCCCCTCTGTTTTGTGCAGGAGCTGGCACTCCCAGTTCCAGTCAAACTCAGGAGCAGTGATTAACATTTTGGATAGTTAAGTGATATGAGCTTGTAATGGAAAAAAAAACTTGGAAACAACACACAGCATTGCTAATTTGTTCTGTTCTACCAAGGTATTGCTTTTTCCTAATTAAAAATAATAGGCATAAAAATTGCAACAGTGGACTACATGTAAAACCCATATTAATTGAAATTAAGTGGAAAATTGAACAAGCATATTACATTGCAATACACAAAACTAGTTTTAACCAATTATTCATCCTCAAAATTAACAGTTCGCAAACCATGCAGTTAATTATAGTAGCCATTAGAATGAATCAGATTTGCATCAGCAATAGTATTTATTATGAAACAATATTTCAACTGCTTTATTGCGTATGATTGTTTAAAAATGTAATAGCTTAATTCTTCCAGGAACACTCTCCACTGGGCTTTGTGCTTCAATTTTATGGAATTATTATTCTGACTTTCTTTAAATATTGAACCTCATTCAGTTCACCTGGTGATTTGTAATGAGGCTGCTTAGCTCTTCATAGAAGCTGCTGACAATTGTCAAAGGAGTTTTGAGGGTATTAGGTGGAGTGAGAATTTTAATATACTTCCTGCAGCAGGAGAACACGTTTCCCTGAGATGTTAACTGCCTGACTTTGCCATACAGGAGCAAATCCAACCTGCAAGTCTGACTGTTGGTTTGCAGTACCTCAAGCCTCTGTAGTTAAGGGGAACATCTCAAAAACTGAGACTAAAAAAATTTTTACTCTTTAGTATACTGAAATACAGTCATAAAAAATGCCAGTCTTAAAAAAATAGTTAAGTCTGAAAGTGATTTTCAACCCATTTCACAAAGTACTTTGACACTCAGACTTGAAGCATATAAGTAACTCTATTTGCCTCAGTGATCCTGTGAGTGGTTTTAAGGGAAGGCCGAGTATACAAGCTAAAAGGCAAAAAAAATAAAAATATTTGAAATCTATATCTGCAACAACTATGATTTAGGTAGCCTTAAATGCATTGTTCACTTCAGTGTTAGTGCCTATTGTTCTTGCTGGAACTCGAACACATATTCTTAAATTCATCTATGAGTGCTGTCTTCAGTCAAGAATGTTTCCTGACACAGGGTCATCATGAAATGGAGAAGCGGCACAGATAAATTTAATGATGATGATGCCAATAATGTTCAATGGAATTGACTGTACAGATTAATCTCTTAATCAAGAATAATGAAAAAATCTAATAGGAGTTGGGGAGTTCCTACAGAATTACTGGGCAGAGAATAAATATCCACAGACTGTAATCCATATGCTTGTTTATAATATCCATAGTAGAACTCTTTTCTATTAGAGTAAAAAAACCCATATCTATAAAAGATCTGTTTTTCTTCATCTCGTACATTCCCATATAAGAAAAATTTGCAAAGAAGGAAATAAAAACGTCTTGCTTTCCTGTGGGCTGGGAAAAGCCAGCGTGATACCATTTAATGTTGGCATGTAGAGATAAGCAGGACATGTTCACACGAATGTTTTAGTTCAGTTCAAGTGTGGGCTCTCAAAGCCAATCTCCAAACTGTTCCTGCTCACTGTGCTTTGGTCTGGACTGGGTGCCACAGTTTCAGAGCAATGTATCAAATTTCTTTCAAAAGACAGTAAAACTGATAAAGTGCCCCAGGAAAGCACTTAATGCACCACAGCTGCAGACGGGTGTTCAAATCTTAGGACGAGGCTACAGCCAGTTTAGAGTAAACCTCCCCTGAGCTGTGGATCTGAGCGATCAGGTCTCCCCTCAGCCTCCTTTTCTCCAGACTAAACCCCCCCAGCTCCCTCAGCCGCTCCCCATCAGACTTGTGCTCCAGACCCTTCACCACCTTCGTTGCCCTTCTCTGGACAAGGGAATGTGGGGATATGGGGAGCTGGGCAGGGATGGCTTTGAAAGCAGCCTTGAACCCCGTGATTAACCATGCAGTGTCTGCCCAGCACTAAACTCTTTGTCCAAATTTGTTCTTTTCTGTTGTCACTTCTCCAAAACACAAACAGGTAGATGGTGGGAAAGAAACGTGTTCTTTCACGGAGGAAGAGATTCCAACTGGCAACGGTTCATTTCTTGGATCTATTTAAAAACAATTGGTGTACTTATGGGCATCGAGCCCAGAAAGCACTTAAGGACCCTCATAGCCCCAGTGCAACGTGAACCAGGTCTCGGCACGG